>NC_082685.1:42175909-42475909 GCF_949987515.2 Delphinus delphis | reverse complement strand
TATTCCATGCAAATGGAAATCAGAAGAAAGCTGGAGTAGCAATTCTCATATCAGACAAAATAGACTTTAAAATAAACACTATTACAAGAGACAAAGAAGGACACTGCATAATGATCAAGGGATCAATCCAAGAAGAAAATATAACAATTGTAAATATTTATGCACCCAAAATAGGAGCACCTCAAATACATATGGCAAATGCTAATAGCCATAAAAGGGGAAATCGACAGTAACACAATCATAGTAGGGGACTTTAACACCCCAATTTCACCAATGGACAGATTAACCAAAATGAAAATAAATAAGGAAACATAAGCTTCAAATGATACATTAAACAAGATGGACTTAATTGATATTTATAGGACATTCCCCAAAAACAACAGAAAACATTTTCTTCTCAAATGCTCATGGAACATTCTCCAGGATAGACTATATCTTGGGTCACAAATCAAGCCTTGGTAAATATAAGGTAATTGAAATAGTATCAAGTATCTTTTCTGACCACAACACTGTGAGACTAGATATCAATTACAGGAAAAAACTGTAAAAAATACAAACACATGGAGGCTAAACAATACGTTACTACATAACCAAGAGATCACTGAAGAAATCAAAGAGGAAATGAAAAACTACCGAGAAACAAATGACAATGAAAACACGACCCGAAACCTATGGGGTGCAGCAAAAGCAGTTCTAAGAGGGAAGTTTATAGCAATACAATCCTACCTCAGGAAAGAAGAAACATCTCAAATAAACAACCTAACCTTACATCTAAAGCAATCAGAGAAAGGAGAACAAAATAAACCCAAAGATAGCAGAAGGAAAGAAATCATAGAGATCAGATCAGAAATAAATGAAAAAGAACTGAAGGAAACTATAAAAAAGATCAGTAAAACTAAAAACTTGTTCCTTGAGATGAAAAACAAAATAGATAAACCATTAGCCAGACTCATCAAGAAAAAAAGGGAGAAGACTCAACAGAATTAGAAATGAAAAAGGAGAAGTAACAACTGACACTGCAGAAATACAAAGGATCATGAGTGATTACAACAAGCAACTATATACCAATAAAATGGACATCCTGGAAGAAATGGACAAATTCTTAGAAAAGCACTACCTTCCAAGACAGAACCAGGAAGAAATAGAGAACATAAACATACAAACCAAAACACTGAAATTGAAACTGTGATTAAAAATCTTCCAACAAACAAAAGCCCAGGACCAGACGGCTTCACAGGGGAATTCTATCAAACATTTAGAGAAGAGGTAACACCTATCCTTCTCAAACTCTTCCAAAATATAGCAGAGGGAGGAACACTCACAAACTCATTCTACGAGGCCACCATCACCCTGGTTCCAAAACCAGACAAAGATGTCACAAAAAAGAAAACTACAGGCCAATATCTCTGATGATCATAGATGCAAAAATCCTCAACAAAATACTAGCAAACAGAATCCAACAGCACATTAAAAGGATCATACACCATGATCAAGTGGGGTTTATCCTAGGAATGCAAGGATTCTTCAGTATACGCAAATCAATCACTGTGATACACCATATTAACAAATTGAAGGATAAAAACTATGTGGTAATCTCAACAGATGCAGGAAAAGCTTTTGACAAAATTCAACACCCATTTATGATAAAAACTCTCCAGAAAGTGGGCATAGAGGGAACCTACCCCAACATAATAAAGGCCATATATCATTCTCAGTGGTGAAAAACTGAAACCATTTCCGCTAAGATCAGGAACAAGACAAGTTTGCCCACTCTCACCACTATTATTCAATATAGTTTTGGAAGTTTAGCCACAGCCATCAGAAGGAAAAGAAGTAAAATGAATCCAAATCGGAAAAGAAGAAGTAAAACTGTCACTGTTTGCAGATAACATGATACTATACATAGAGAATCCTAAAGTTGCTACCAGAAACCTGGTAGAGCTAACCGATGAATTTGGTAAAGTAGCAGGATACAAAATTAATGCACAGAAATCTCTTGCATTTCTATACACTAATGATGAAAAATCTGAAAGAGAAATTAAGGAAACACTCCCATTTACCATTGCAACAACAAAAATAAAATATCTAGGAATAAACCTACCTAAGGAGACAAAAGACCTATATGCAGAAAACTGTAAGACACTGATGAAAGAAATTAAAGATGATACAAACACATGGAGAGATATACCTTGTTCTTGGATTGAAAGAATCAACATTGTGAAAATGACTCTACTACCCAAAGCAATCTACAGATCAATGCAATCCCTATCAAACTATCAGTGGCATTTTTCAGAGAACTAGAACAAAGAATTGCACAATTTTTATGGGAACACAAAGACCCCGAATAGCCAAAGTAATCTTGAGAAAGAAAAAACAGAGCTGGAGGAATCAGGCTCCCAGACTTCAGACTATACTACAAAGTTACAGTAATCAAGACAGTATTTTACTGGCACAAAAACAGAAATATAGATCAATGGAACAGGATAGAAAGCCCAGAGATAAACCCATGCATATATGGTCGCCTTATCTTTGATAAAGGAGTCAAGAATATACAGTGGAGAAAACACAGCTTCTTCAATAAGTCGTGCTGGGAAAACTGGACAGCTACATGGAAAAGAATGAAATTAGAACATTCCCTATCACCAAACACAAAAATACACTCAAAATGGATTAAAGACCTAAATGTAAGACCAGACACTACAAAACCCTTAGAGGAAAACATAGGCAGATGCTGTGTGACATAAATCACAGCAAGATCCTTTTTGACTTACCTCCTAGAGAAATGGAAATCAAAGCAAAAATAAACAAATGGGACCTAATGAAACTTCAAAGCTTTTGCACAGCAAAGGAAACCATAAACAAGACGAAAAGGCAACCCTCAGAATGGGACAAAATATTTGCAAATGAAGCAACTGGCAAAGGATTAATCTCCAAAATATACAAGCAGCTCATGCAGCTCAATATCAAAAAAACAAACAACCCAATCCAAAAATGGGCAGAAGACCTAAATAGACATTTCTCCAAAGAAGATATACAGATTGCCAACAAACACATGAAAGGTTGCTCAACAACACTAATCATTAGAGAAATGCAAATCAAAACTACAATGAGGTATTACCTCACACCAGTCAGAATGGCCATCATCAAAAAATCTACAAACAATAAATGCTGGAGAGGGTATGGAGAAAAGGGAACCTTCTTGCACTGTTGGTGGGAGTGTAAATTGTTACAGCCCCTATGGAGAACAGTATGGAGGTTCCTTAAAAAACTAAAAATAGAACTACCATATGACCCACCAATCCCACTACTGGGCATATACCCTGAGAAAAACATAATTCAAAAAGAGTGATGTACCACAATGTTCACTGCATCTCTATTTACAATAGCCAGGACATGGAATAAATCTAAGTGTCCCTCGACAGATGAATGATAAAGAAGATGTGGCACATATATACAATGGAGTATTACTCAGCCACAAAAAAACCCGAAATTGAGTTATTTGTAGTGAGGTGGATGGACCTAGAGTCTGTCATATAGAGTGAAGTAAGTCAGAAAGCAAAAAACAAATACCGTATGCTAACACATATATATGGAATCTAAAAATAAACTGGTTCTGATGAACCTAGGGGCAGGACTGGAATAAAGACACAGATGTAGAGAATGGACTTGAGGACACAGGGAGGGGGAAGGGTAAGCTGGGACGAAGTGAGAGAGTAACATTGACATATATACAGTTCCAAATGTAAAATAGATAGCTAGTGGGAAGCAGCTGCATAGCACAGGGAGATCAGCTCCGTGCTTTGCTACCACCTAGAAGGGTGGGAAAAGGAGGATGGGATGGAGAGGCAAGAGGGAGGGGATATGGGGATCTATGTATACATATAGCTGATTCACCTTGTTATACAGCAGAATCTAATACAACATTGTAAAGCAATTATACTCCAATAAAGATGTTTAAAAAAAGAATATTGAGCAGAATTCCCTGTGCTATACAGTAGGTCCTTGTTGTTTATCTATTTTAAACATGTAGTGTGTACATGTCAATCCCAAACTCCCAATCTGTCTCTCCCCTGCACCTTTCCTCTTTGGTAACCATAAGTTTTTTTTCTAAGTCTGTGAGTCTGTTTCTGTTTTGTAAGTAAGTTCATTTGCATCATTTTTTTAAAAAATTCCACATACAATTGTCATTTATTTACCCATTTAACAAATAGTTATTGAGTGCCGACATTGTGCCTAATCCTGAGCTAGGCACTGGGGATTCAGTGATGAGCACAGATACTGTCCTGCTTTCACTGGACAATCAAATGGGGAAGAGAACTATTTTTTTTGTTTTGTTTTATTTTGTTTTTGTTTCTTGTGGTACGCAGGCCTCTCACTGTTGTGGCCTCTCCCGTTGCGGAGCACAGGCTCCGGACGCGCAGGCTCAGCGGCCATGGCTCACGGGCCCAGCCGCTCCGCGGCATGTGGGATCTTCCCGGACCGGGGCACGAACCCGTGTCCCCTGCATCAGCAGGCGGACTCTCAACCACTGCGCCACCAGGGAAGCCCGGAAGAGAACTATTGATTAAATAATCTCACAGAGAAATTTAAAACTGCAACTATTGTTTTTATCATTGTTTTTTAAGATTTTTTTTTTGATGTGGACTAATTTTAAAGTCTTTATTGAATTTGTTACCATCCTGCTTCTGTTTTGTGGGGTTCTTTTGTTTTGTTTTTTTTTGGCTGCGAGGCATGTGGGATCTTAGCTCCCTGATCAGGGATCGAACCCGCACCTGCTTCATTGGAAGGCAAAGTCTTAACCACTGGATCACCAGGGAAGTCCCCCAAACTGCAATTATGTTAAGTGTTACAAAAGAGAGAGGCATGGTGTTTTAAGGATTGAGCAAGGGACGTCAGGGAAGGCTGCCCTGAGGAGGTGTGATAGTTAAGTTTTGAGTCAAATACAGCAAGAGAGAAATGGAAGAAATATTCCTGGAAGAGAGCAGTGTGTGCCAAGGTCCTGTGAGGTGCGAGAGGTGGGTACATCTCATTCTGGGAGAAAAGCAGTGTGTTCTGTTCCCCTGTGAAGCTGGAGAGAGATACGGGGCTAGGCTTGGAAGAGCCTTCTGTGCCATATTCCAGGGATTTGTTTTTACACTTAGAAAAACAGGAAGCCATTACAGAATTTGAGCAGAAGGATGACTTGATCAGATTTGAGTTCCAAAAAGATAATTCTGCCATATGAGGAATGGGGGTTGGAAGGGGTCAAAGCTAGCTAACTAGTAAGGGTAGACTAGTTAGGATGGTCTTCCAGTAGTTCAGATGAGCTAAAGGTCTCTTGAATGACAGTAGTTGGGGAGAGGGATGGAGATGGTAAGACGTAGATGAATTCATGTGATAATTAGAAAGTAAAAGGACTTGGTACTAGATTGAAAATGGAGGTAAAGAAAAAGGAAATGTTAAGGATGACCGACACCCAAGTTTCTAGTAACTGAATGGCTGATGATGCCATTCACTGAACCTGAGAACGCTGGCAAAGGACCATATTCAGGGAGGAAGGTCATGAGTTTGTTTTGGGTCTGGAGTTTTCTCTTGAACACTTGAATATTTGGATCTAGCATTGAGAAGAGAAGTGTAGGTTGTAGATACAAAATATGAAATTGGGAGTCATCTGTGCACAAATGGGTGGTAATGTAAAGTAAATTACTGTGGTAGACAGAATAACGGCCTCTCCAAGATGTCCATGTCATAATCTGCAGAGCCTGTGAATACGTTATCTTACATGGCAAAGGGCAATTAAGATAGCATGTGGAATTAAGGTTGTTATTCAGCTGACTGTGCAATAGAGATTATCCTGGATTATCTAGGTGGACCCAGTGTAATCACAAGGGTCCTTAAATGTGGGAGACAGCAGTAGAAGAGTCAGTTTCAGAGGGATGTGACGTGAGAAAGCCTTGTCCTGTCATTGCTGGCTTTTTTTGTGTTTTGTTTTGTGGTTTGTTAATAACATTTTATTTTTAAATTATTTGTTATATTTACTAGTTTGCCAAACTACTTTATTTATTTATTTTTGGCATTTTATTTATTTTAATATCTTTATTGAAGTATAATTGCTTTACGATGGTGTGTTAGTTTCTGCTTTATAACAAAGTGAATCAGCTTATAATGGAAGGCGCCTCTAGTCAAGGAATAGGGGCAGCCCTAGAAGCTGGAAAAGACCAGAAATAGATTTTTCCCTAGTGTCTTCAGAAAGGAACATAGCTCTGATTAGACTTGGATTTTAGTACAGTGAGACCCATTTTGGAATTCTGATCTCCAGAACTGTAAGATGATAAAACGGTGCTGTTTGAAGCCACCAAGTTTGGGGTAATTACAGCAGCGATAGGAAACTAACCCAGTTACCTTGAGAAAAGTTAAAGAGAGAGAGGGCCTAACACTGAATCGTGGAACTCTATTACATAATGGTGCTATAAAGAAGAGAAACTTACTAATGAGACAGGGAAGAAAGAGAAGAAGAAAACCAGGAGAATTTAGGGTTCTGGAAGCAAGAGGAGAGAATCTTTCATAAAGAGGTCAAGCAGGATGAGAAGTGTACGCTGGATTTGGTGGTAGGAGCTCATGGATGACTACAGTGACAACCGTTTTGTTGGAATGAAGGGAGCTGGGTCCAGATTGGGGTTGGATGTGGTGTTAGTGCGAGGTGAAGAGGCAAAAGTAAAGACTATGTGCAATGCTTCTAAGAAGTTTACTTGTACAGTGGAAGGAAAAATTACAAAAATGTTACCTTGGAATACTAATAATATTTCTGAAGCTTGGCATTGTTGACATTTTGGATCAGGTAATTCTTTGTCGTGGGGGACTATCTTGTGTATTATGGAATGTTTAGCCTTTTCTCTGGTCTCTGTCCACTAGATGCCAGTTGCAGTCTCTTCCCTCAGTTGTGACAACTAAAAAATCTGTAGCCATTGTTAAATGTCCCCTAGGGATGAGTGACAAAATGCCCCTAAATGAGAACCACTGTTTTGTATAGAAAATAAAGAATCCCCTGAGTTTGATTTTGTCCAAGTACATCAGACTTATTTTTTTCTGAAGGGTAAAAGGGCATCAAATGAGTGCAACATTAGTTGATTGGCTCCTTCAAAGCTCACGCTCTAGATACACTTGATATTTAGGTACATGCTCTGAGTTGATAGAAATTGAATTTGTATAAATGGTATTCTTGTGCATGCTCTCATGTAAGAATCCGAAAAGATAAGCCTAGGATGGACTCCAGTTATATTCAAAGTTTGTTCTAATTCTGTCTTTGCCATTTAATCTAGATTGGTGGCCAGATGATAATGGAACAGCGTGGTTCCAAGCAACTGCCCTTACCCCAGTATCATCTGCCTATAAGGATTCTAATAGCATTAGCTGAAATCTCAAAGCAGGTGCTCATCAAATCATGCTGAAATCTTTCACACTGTTAAAAAAAAAAAAAAAAAAGACAGAGTGTCTGCATTCTAACGTAGTTGATGTGGCTTTTCAGAAATTTAATGGGAAATGCAGTCCAAACCTTGTTTCTGAGCTTTGAAGAAAAGGATTGCTTTTTTAGATTGGATGCATATGTTGAGTCTCAGACGTATGAAGACTCTACTTCTCTTGCCACCATTCACAAGATCCTTCCTGTTGGATTGGCTCTTTGGGTGTGCCTAAGATGTCCCCCACCTATGTATTCATCCCTTCTTCCTCCCTAACTCCTGGCAATGCTTGATCTTTTTACTATTTCCATAGATTTGCCTTTTCAGAATGTCATGTGGTTGTGATCATACAGTATGTAGCCTTTTCAGATTGTCTTCTTTCACTTCGTAATGTGCATTAACATTCCTCCATGTCTTTTTGTGGCTTGCTAGCTCATTTCTTTTTAGCACTGAATATTCCATTGTCTGGATGTACCACAGCTTATTTATCCAGACACCTACTGAAGAATATGTTGGTTGCTTCCAAGTTTTAGCAATTCTGAGTAAAGCTGCTGTAAACATCATGTGCAGGTTTTTGTGTAGACATAAGTTTTCAACTCGTTTTGGTAAATACCAAGAAACATAATTGCTGGACCATATGGTAAGAGTGTGTTTAGTTTTGCCAGAAACTGTTGAACTGTCTTTCAAAATGGCTGTACCATTCTGTGTTCCCACCAGCAATGAGAGTTCTTATTGCTCCACATCCTAGCCAGCATTTGGTGGTGTCAGTGTTTTGGATTTGGGCCATTCTAATAGATGTATAGTGGTATCTCATGTTCTAATTTTCAATTCTTTAATGATATGTGATGCTTTCCATCTTTTTATATGCCTATTTACCATCTGTATATCTTCTTTGATGAGGTGTCTGTTCAGATCTTTGACCCATTTTAAAATCAGGTTGTTCATTTCCTTATTGTTGAGTTTTAAGTGTTCTTTGTATACTTTGGTTAATAGCCTTTTATCAGAAATGGCTTTTGCAAATATTTCCTCCCAGTCTGGCTTGTCTTCACATCCTTTTGAGTGTTTTAACTTAAAAAAAGTAAGTTCTTGATCATTTGAAAGCCTATTAAGCAGTATAAGGAGAAATGTAATCCACAGCTTTTTAGGTTATTAATATTGAATTTAGCAGAAATGTTAGGGGGTATGGACTTACTTAAGCCCTTTGCCATCTTTCTGGGTCATTTAAATACTTTTCCCATAGCAGCATGAAGTGGTTTTCCTCCAGCTGCAAAAGAGTTGCAGTGTGAGACCACGAATTTAGTTTGAAAATACCAAATTTGTGAGACCTGAGGAGATTTAATCCTTGGCAAAATGTGCTCAACTTCTCACTTAAGAAAAAGAATTAAAACAAACCAGAGGTGTTCACGCTTATATCTGGTGGCTTTAGAAGTTTCCCTATGGGAGAAAGTTACGCTTTAATGAAGAATTAGTTTAAGCAGGGTGGATTAAGTTGCTAAAATTCATCTCCATAGTAATTTAGCAAGGGAAAAATTAAGATGTTGGCCTCAGTTTCTATAAATTTGGTCAGAGCTGAAGATCCATGTGAATAACTTTGAGAAGGTGATACTCATTCCAGTTGATCATTTAGCTATTAAATACCAATCTTGCACATAGTGGGTCCTCTACTCAAAAGTGCTTTTGCTTATGAGTTACATGTCAGTGTAAATGAGCCAATCTCATAATTCCTTTCACGTGTTCAATGACTGCATATTGTCCTGCATTCATTTTACTGTGCTTCCTATGTTCTAAGAACCGTTGAAGTTTTGAAGGGAGCACAAGTTTACATAATGTGATTTCTGGCATTAAGGAGTTTTACTGATGACTAGAAGAAAGACAAATGTATGGAACTTTCTGTGATCTGAAAGGTAGTCCATCTTTCCTGAATGATATAAAAGAAAAAAATTCCAGTTTTTTTTTTTAACCACTTCCTAATGTACAATTTGACTTCTATACAGTGTCATTTAACTTGGAGGAACAGTGAAACTCTGATGGTTAATTTTCCCTGTCAACTTGACTGGGTCATAGGATTCCCAGATAGTTGATTAAACATTATTTCTGGTGTGTCTGTGAGGGTGTTTCTGGATGAGATTAGCTTTTCAGTCAACAGACTGTGTAAAGCAGATTGCCTTCCCCATTACAGGTGGACCTTGTCTAGTTCGTTGAGGGCTGAAAAGAACAAAAACGGGGAGGAAGGGAGAATTTGCTCTCTCTTCCTGACTACATAAGCTGGAACGTTGGTCTTCTCTTACCCTTGAACTGGAAATTACACCATCAGCATTTCTGGTTCTCAGGCCTTTGGACTCAGACTGGAAAAAAAATTATATATATAATATATAAAGTTATATGTATTATACAATTATAATATAATATTGTATATTATGTATAATATTTTATATATAATAAAATTATATATGTGTGTGTGTGTGTGTATATATATATATCTCCTATTAGTTTTGTTCCTATGGAAAACCTGACTGATACTGGAACAAAAGTGCTTAAATTTAAAGGGTAATTTATTTTTTAAAAGGCATTCAAGAAAAAAGAGAGAGAAAAAAACCTTTGTATTCATACAGTTTCAAGCTGTTGGCTAAAATGACAGGTATTTCCCTGTTTCTCACCCCCCAAACTGTATCATTTCATCTGAGGATTTAAAATTGGGCAACCAAAGATCACTTGGATTGTATTTAGTGGCGCATGCCAGGTCAATTTATTTTAACATGCATAAGTCTAAATTGTCAGTAATAATCATCTCAGGAAAGAACTGTAGGAAAAAATCAATATTCCTGTTGAGAGTTTTCAATAGTACTTAATGATTTTACACATCTGCCACACAGACATGAAGGAGGCTCAATTAAAACCCATAACAGAGTAAGCAAGCACTGCCTAAAAAGGGAAAAAAAAAATCTATATCAAAACCACAAGATAGGGCTTCCCTGGTGGCGCAGTGGTTGAGAATCTGCCTGCTAATGCAGGGGACACGGGTTTGCGCCCTGGTCTGGGAGGATCCCACATGCCGCGGAGCAACTAGCCCCGTGAGCCACAACTACCGAGCCTGCGCGTCTGGAGCCTGTGCTCCGCAACAAGAGAGGCCGCGATAGTGAGAGGCCCGCGCACCGCGATGAAGAGCGGCCCCCGCTTGCCACAACTAGAGAAAGCCCTCGCACAGAAACGAAGACTCAACACAGCAAAAATAAATAAATTAATTAATAAACTCCTACCCCCAACATCTAAAAAAAAAACAAAAACCACAAGATAAATACGACTAGCAGAATAAATCTTACTTTCAGTGGACAGGTAGGTAATATATGTTGGAAATTTACATACTTGATCATGGTAGGGTTGTGCTTCAGTTTCCTTGTTTATAGCATAGTGATAACAAAGTACTATCTCCCAAGATTGTGGTGAAGATTCAATGAGATGATATAGGTGAAGCTCTTAGAACAACACCTAGCTTATAAGAAACACTCCAAACACTTTCAAAAAATAAAATTAAGTAGGGCTTCAGAGACCATCTTACAGAGACGGCTGCTCTGAACTTTATTCCTAGACTTCTCTCTGTCTCTTTTGGTGACATTCATTTATTGAAAAACAAGGCCCTTAAAAGTGAAAATGTTCTGATTGGACAGCATTGGGCCTCTTCAGCAACATTGCCCCCTTCCTCAATAACTAAGCTTCTCTGAAAGTAAGACAGAAGCTGCCATAGTGTTGGGGAGAGTGATGGAAATTGCAAAGGTCCATGACACGCTGGTAGAGGAGAGTGATGGGGACTTTCTTGAGACAGGTGGGGTCTTTCAGCAGGTCCAGGCTTTATCACCCATGGGGAGTTGTTTGGTGGTTTTCAGAGTAAATCCTGGATTGTGATTTTAGGATGGGGAGTTGAGCTTAGAGCTCCACCTTCTTCCAGTCCTTGAGAGAGATTATCTGTGGGGCTGAGTATTGCTAGACGCTTTTCCCTTTGACTGGAAATCTAGGAAAATGACCTGGGCAGCCAGTCAATGGTATAGATCCTAGAATTTATTTAATAGTGTAGATGTTTAGGACCATAGATATCACCTCATCTCACTTCCCCATCTTAAAAGTGAGGAGACTAAGGCCTAGATTGGTAAACTGATTTCCCAAGGTCACCCAACACATAGTATGGCGAAGCTGACCCTGAAGTCCAGATTTCCTGACTCCACATTCTGTGATTATAGAACACATCTGTGAAAGAGAGAGAGTGAGCAAGAGATTGGGACACAGAGGATTAAGGGGTGGAATTTAGATCAACATTTCTCCGTAGGTGCATCATACTAAAATTTCACATCATAGATAATAGTATTGATGTCTATCACTTATTAAATATTTACTATGTGATTATCACTTCATGTACATATATTAATTAATCCTTATAACAACATCATAAGGTAGGCAGTGTTGTTATAGCTACTTTACAGATGAGGGAACTGAGGCTTGGAGAGGCTCAGCAAATTGTCCAGTATTATGCAGCTCATAAGTGACAGAGCCAAGACTAGAAGAATGAGTATTGGCAAATCACACTTCAGATGACATTAAGGCCATTTAAAAAGAGTCTTGGGGAGAGGCTTGGTCCCTTCTGCACTCCAGGTTTTAGTTCACACACTTTTAAAGTGCAACAGATGATCTTCAAGATCTGTGCATGAGTTATTGTTCTATTACTTTATTTTTCCTGGTGTTTTGACTGCACACAAGATTTTTCTAACTAAAGTTTGAGAATAAGTATGCAAGGTTTTCCTTCCTGATAAAATGAGGGTGAAACGATGTGGTAGCTGATGCTAAAAGCTCTTGCTGAGTCATTCTGGGATGACCACATGCCTCCCAGGACAGCCTTTCTAGGCCTCCTTCCACTCCATTATTTCAGGTTTGACGGATGGTGATAGTACCTTGCTCCTGCTTAAGAAGCTTGGTGCCTCTATTTTTTCCAGATTACATGAGGTTTTAACAAGGCTTTTGGGGTGATTCTTTGTCATTAAAATAACAAATGGATTGAAAACAGCCTTCTGTCTCTTTGGAACCCACCACGGTTCCGTGGATGATAATCCAACTGGTGATGGAACAACAGAGAACCATGAGGCTATCAGAGTGGGGAACTGTAAAATTCCCTGTGATTTGTCGGTGAGAATGGAGAATGTCAGACATCTCAGAGAATAAATTTAAATCCATGGCTGGATAGTGTGACTTTTGAGAACAAATTTTTATAAATGTGCAGTGGGATTGGCTTGGGGATATGGGATATCTTTTTTTTTTTTTCATTTTTTTAAAATATAGGCTGCTCCAGCTCTTAGTTGCGGCACACGGGATCTTCACTGAGGGACGTAGACTTCTTAGTTTTGGCACTCAGGCTCCTTAGTTGTGGCATGCAAACTCTCAGTTGTGGCATGCAAACTCTTAGTTGTGGCATGCATGTGGGATCTGTTTCCCTGACCAAGATCAAACCCAGGCCCACTGCATTGGGAGTGTAGAGTCTTACCTGGCTGAGAGGCCAGAAAAGTAATAGATTGCATGTTTATTCTTCTATGGAAACTATGGAAATAAGTGGCATAAGCATTTAAAATGTTAGAACTAAAGGGTTTTAAAACATCAGAAAAAAGTTGAGTTAAATGAGAACATGGCTGTCCCCTAGGCAGAGATGCTAATCTAATACTAGGAATTCTGATTCAAGTCCATGGAGCTGTCTAGGCAGCAGGAATTGGAATATTAGGTCCAAGGGGGCTGGACTTGTATGCCTGGAGCAGATCCCCACAGAAGGAAGCAAGATCAATGTCAAAAGAAGAGAATAATTCCACTTCCTGTTTCTGATCCCTCTTATGAGAACAATTTAGATCAAGAGTGATACTGTCATGAGAAAAATGATATGTCTTTCAACAAACTGCCAATTGAAACTTTTAAAATAAATGACTACAGTGAAGATGTTGAATTCAGGTCAGTTTAAGGAATTGACTAATGACAGCAGCAGAGATCACAGGAAATGATACAATCCTGAAACTGACAGGAGGTGAGATGGAGGTTACTCTGTAGTAAATTATGTTCAGAAATGGGTTAGCTACTCTGTTCAGAATTGATACAGAGAAGCCTCAAACTTCAAAAGCTTCAAACAGCTTTCTCACCCTCACTTTTTGAGTGGCTAGTTGTGTGATTTGGGTTTCTTCTCTAAAGGGGCTTCAGTTTCTCCATCTGTAAAATGGGGAATTTGGCTGACTCATCATTTAGGTTTCTTCTACTTCTTACCTATTTTTACATCTGCTACCATGAATGTCTGCTGGCAGAAATAGGAGCAGTAATACATTTTACTTACTGTAATTTTCAGGCAATAGAATCTTCCCCATCCATTTAAGTTCATGGTTCTCTCTCTCATCCTTGGAATCCAGAGTGTTTGTGGCTGGTATCCTTAATTTGACACCTATCAGTATTCTGAACGGTTGTTGTTAGCAACTTGAAGGGCAAGATTTGTACCTTATTCCATTTTGCATCCTGAATGATTAGCACAGTAATTGCAGTTAGTACCTACCACCATTACCACTAACAACAATAAATAATTGTAATATCAACAGTAACAGTTGCTATGTATTTAGTGCTTACACATGTGGTGGGCATTGTGCAAGGCACTCCATATACATGATCTTATTTAGGCCTCAAGAGAGGAGAAACAGAGAGATTGAGCAACATGCCTGAGGTCACACAGACCATGACTGGCAGAACCAGTATTTGACATGTAACCCAAGTCTGTATGTTTCCAAAGCTATGATCTTACCCACCATAGCATGCTACTTTCCTCCAAAATTTCTCATCTTCTATAGATAATAAATACCTAAACCTGAAAATTCAAGAAGTAGGAAATAGAAGCATGTTATTTAGATATATGGAGGTGAGTGACAAAAGAAACAGCTAAAATAATTGAGAATGGTTGCTTTTGAGAAAGAGATGAGAGTACAGGAGAATGCTGTTTTTTCGTAATAAGTCTCAAAGAATTGTGTGACTCTGTAAATTACGTCCAAATCTAATTTTGATGAAAATTTAAACTTGAAAGTAAAAGAATTATGGTATACCCATTTAAAAAAAAAACGGAGAAATAGGAAATGGGGTCAGACTGGGGAGACAGGACCTGTCCATTTTACAAGAGGATTGCAGACTGAGAACACTGGAAGGGAGAAATCTGGGAGCCTTTGGGTGAGGGGAAGTTCACCCTAGTTGTGGCATAGTGTATGTACCTATGCTTACTAGTGTCCAATGTAAATCTAATTAAACCACATATATAATTTAACCTTTTTGGAAGCCACATTAAAATAAGTAAAAAGGAAATAATAAAATAATTTTAATAAGGTATTTTGTTTAAACCAATATATCCAAACTGATCTTTTCAACATATAATAAATATAAAAATTATTAATGAGCAAAAAGTAACTACTAATAAATCATCCTTAACACTTCCTGTTAGGCATCTTAGAAACTCTTGGTTTGGCCATCAAATTTATGGGCCTTTTTGATAGTGCTACAAAGACATTTGAAGTTGGAGATCATAGCACTGGGTGTATTCTGAAAGTAGATGTTTAGTACATGTATTTTGGGGGCCTTTCTAAAAAAGTTATAAGTGAAAAAATTTAAACTAGATTAAGAAATGGAATCGAGTGGCTCATTTTACAGAAAAGTCTGGGGGAGGTCTTGTTTCAGGCCAGGCTGGATCCAGGTGACTTACTCGTGACATTTCTTGCTTGATCCTTTCATCTCTTGGTTCTGCTTTACTTGCTTTTTTTTCCTAGCAGGCTCTATCCCTGTGGCAGAGAACATTGCTCCAAGAGTTCCAGACTTTCGGAATCTATATGGTTTATGGTTCTAGAGGAAGGGAAATAGCTTTCCTGATAATGGGGCAAAAATCCCAAGGAGGACATCACCTGACCTAGCTTGGGGCATGTACCCATCCCTGAACCCATTAGTGTGTCTAGAGGAGATGAAGCATTCTTATTGGCAAGGCCTGTGGAATGTGACCTCCCTGTGACTTGGAAGGCTGGAGAGTCTGGATGAGCCTCAGCCAGATCATGTGAGCTGAGTTAGAAGACAATGAAAAGGGAGGTGTAATTCTCCAAATGGAAGGATGATGCAGATGAATATCACAGATCTGCTCTAAAATCTCCAACTTTCTCACTGTTTTAAGAAATGGTGTCCTTTCTAGTGTATTGGAAAGAGCATTGGGCTGATGTAAAGGGCATCTTGATTCTGGTTCCTTCTCTGTTTCTGAATAGCTATGGAGCCTTAGACAAATCATTTATGCTCTTTTGGATTTAGTTCCTGTATCGGTAAAAATGCAAAGTAGAATGATTTGATCTTTCTGAACCTTTCCAACTCTGGCATTCTGTTTCTAAGTGCTAGTGATGAGTATCACGTCCTCTGAATAGCAAGAAAAGTCAGTTGCTGGTTTTACTATAGATCAATGATTTCATACTTTCTTTTAAAAGTCTAGTTATTATCTACAGTAAATTAATGCAGCCTTCTCGTTTCTGACATCTGTGCATCGCACCATGGAAGACATTAGATCTGCCATGGTGAGCTGTTCTATGAAAATGGTGCAAGGGATGTATTCTTAGTTTTCTGTACATTAATAAAAAAAGTTTTTGTGTAGTTAATGTGAGCTCCACCAGGGCAGCAGTCATGTCTGTCTTGTTCCGTGCTGAACCTCCAGTGCCTAGCTCAGTCCTTGATGTATAATCGATACTTAGAAAATATCTGTTGAAAGACTAAATACAGTGTAAAAAATGAAGATATAAAATTTCTTAAAGCTCACGCATTGTAGAACCTTCTTGAATATAAGTGATCGTATATAACCAAAAGAAATATTTTAGATAGGAATAAAACAGTAGTAAATGACAGTGATGCAGTTGAACCCAGTCAGCACAAGTGTACAGCTCAAGAAGTTTTGTAGCTATATCATGTTGCCTTCAATGGACCTCAAAGGTTAAAGTCCAATGCTTTCTGGCCCTTATGATTGATGGTCTCCTTTCCAGTGCCCCAGACTGATTCTGCTGTTGAAAAGCAAATTAAAATTTTCTACATCTTTTGCCTTATTTCTATCTAATTTTAGCATGTTTTCTTACGTAAAGTATCATTTTTTGTCATTACAGTCATGTTGATCCATTCTTCAGGGAGAGTTTGGGTCCTGTTATCTTCTGAGTTTATTCCAGACTTTTTTCTTTACGTGCAGGTTACACTGAACTATCATGGCTAGGTTGCTTCTTAAAAATAGGACTTTTTCCATGTCACTTTCTTAATAAAGAATGAAGTTTTCAGTTCAGGTTTTTAGATCCTCCACTCTTGGTCTCAATTCACCTATCAAATTTTATTTCTCACTACTCTGCTTGAGGACCTGTGATGATCCAGTCTTTTTTTTTTTTTTACTTTTATTTGCATTTATTTTTTGAAGCATTTATTCCCAGACCATAAATCTTTGTTTCTTCAGTTTCTTCTGGGATATCTTTTCCTTCTGGGCAACCTCCTCTTCTGGTTTAGGAACAATCAGTTCTCTTTCAGTAAGGATCATCTCAATGTGTCAGGGAGAGCTCATGTATGAGTTGATCTGACCATGAGCTCTGTAAGTCCTGTGCCACATCTTGGGGGCTTTGTTCACCTGGATATGCTCAATGACCAGAGAATCTACATCTAAGCCCTTAAGTTCATCATTACTCTCTGCATTTTTGAGCATGTGCAGTAAAAATTCAGCACTCTTTTTGGGCCACCGACCCTGTGTCCAGCCCCACTGTTTGGCTTGGGCACACCTACCAACTCCACCATTGTAACGATGGAATGGCACACATTGCTTCTTTAAAGTGACATCCTTCAGATGCTTGGTGGCTTTTCGGATATGCATACCCTTAATGGCCTGGGCAGTTTCATGAGTGTTCTTAAAGTGAACGCGAAGATTTGAACCTCTTGACTTGCATGATTTTGTGGGGTTTTCTGGGTCATGTGAATAGCGAACCATTTTTAGAGGTCACCTCAGGCCGCTTACCAGAAAAGGAGGAGTGGTCCAGTCATTTTAAGTGGTCTAGTCATTTTAAGTATTGTCTACCATTTTTAGGTGGTTCAGTCATTTTAAGTATCATCTACTGTGTACGTTGCACATATTATGAGCTCTCCTTGCCTTAAATCTACCTACCAGTCCAAGGTCTATCCATCATCCAGTGCTTTGATTAAAATCCATAAGATTTCTCAAAGTATAACCGAGAGATTTTTCCTTACTTAAATTTTTATACCATTCCTGGATTGAAACCAACATTTCCTACATAGCCGTGAAGAATACTCTTCAGACTCTGGAAAAAAAGTCTTCCATTGTCAAAGTGGTTTGAGAAATTTCACTGTCCATGGAAAACAATTTGGAAAATAATACTTCTTACTGTGAGTTTCTTGAGGGCAGAGATTGTGATTCATTGTTTATACTCAGTGGCTCGTATATTGCTTGTCCCATAAGCATTCAACAAAAGTAGAATAAATTAATGATTGATGAAAATTTTTTCCTTCATTATGTGCTAGATTATGTTAATTTGACTTAGGTTTTGTATTTAAATCTTATTTCACCAGGGAGATAGAAATCTTAAGGACAGCACCATGTCTTGTAAGGTTTTATTTTTCACATTTAGTTCAGGACTTGTCATCTGCCTGGTAATGAATAGAAACTTGTTGTGTTGCTCTAATTTGACCACTTGAACTACTATGTGTGTCATGTCAGTATAGTGCAGTCAGCTTTACTTTGACAGTTGGAATTTGGTATAACGCCTTTGTTTATTCCATCTTCCAGGATTCACTCTGAAGCAGCTATTCCAATATTGCATTTGGCTGAATACTTGCAGGTCCTTTTCCCTAACTTATTGGAATAAGTTTATTCATTTTATCTCTCCTCTTACAAATCTGTTTAGCTTGTACATATGTGACCAATGTGAGCAAAATGATGCACTGAATAGGTCTTTAAACCTAGCTTTGTATCAACCAGTGAATGTTTTCATACTCCTGAAAAGATTCTATAAGAAAGGATTTATAAATCAGACATTAAGGTTTCTAAGGCAGAAACTCAATAATTTGAAATAATGCCAAGGCATTTGGTAGGAATTTTTGGCAGGGAGATTTCTCTAAAAACCCCTTACCACTACCCTGCCATTCTCTTAAGACTACCCTTTTTAACTGGAAGCACTTTTCTATAAGAATTCATGTATTTACATCTAGTTTTCTTAGACTTGTGTTCCTGTGAATGTGTGGTATGTTTCCAGAATATGATGTAGCATATTTCAGTTTGATTTTTATAGTCTCAGATTTGTTATTTGCTTGTCTTATTTATAGTACCTGGTATAATTTCAGTAAATTATTCCAATGAGTCTAAAAACTAAAAATTAGTTTCAATAAATTTGTAAAAACTGTCATTAATTTATACTATTATATAGCCTTAGGAACACCACGAATATCGGCATTTTCAAATAAATCAGCCAAGTAACTGTGATTATAAAAGTCTAGAGAACTAACTTACAAGAGAAAAGGTTTCAGAAGACAAAATCAGTCTCTTTTCCAAGATTAACTAGGCAAGTTCTCCAGCTCTTTCTCCAGAACGGAAAGCACAGGTGTGATCTCACATACAGGCTGACCATCTTATAATAATTTCCTCTGTGAAGCTTTGTGGAGGCATGTTTTATTAGGTATGGGAAAACTTTACAGATTTCCTCTGATTAATTCTTCGGAAAGGGCTCAGATGCAGAAACTGCAATTTTCAACCCAAAGAACAATTAAAAGTGGTACACATATATTGTACCCCAGCATGCATCAAAGACTCCTTTCTTCTGCCATGGACTTCTTCCCAATTTACCTCTCTGGCACCTCCCCCCAATTCTCCATTTTTACTTTTAACTAAATGTTCAAGCCTTGTGTAATATATTAGTGGCAATATAAACCATTAGTTGGTGCCTCACTAGGGCTTTGAGGCTGCATGCCCATTTTACAGCAGCATTTATGAATGGTTGACAGCAAAAGCTCTAAGGTTAGGCTTACATTGAAAAAAAATGGCACCATTAATTTTCGTCTAGGAGCTTCAGTGGTTCCATTTCCTCACATTCAGTTCTCTGGGCAACCCTGCTTCACTGCAAGGAAAAGCAAACCTGGAGACAGGAGACCAGCCTCTCTGGGAGCTCTTGCATTCTGATGACATAAAATTAGTAAGAGTAGAACCATGGGCAGCAGCTATTGCCACAAAGCAATGATAGTTCATTTCATTGACCTCCTGAGTTTCTTGCAGGCAGTGAGCAGGCATAGGACTTCACACTTATAATTGCAAGCAGTCGTGTGATAGTTTATTATTTTTTTCTTTGTGGTGTGTGTGTGTGTGTGTGTGTGTGTGTGTGTTAGAGAGGTGGAGAAAATGAGATGAACTCCAGTCTTAGTCTGTTCAGGCTGCTGTGACAGAATACTATAGACTTGTTGGCTTATAAACAATAGAAATGTATTTCTCACAGTTCTGGAGGCTGGGAAGTCCAAGATCAAGGCATTGGCAGATTTGGTATCTGGTGAGAGCTCGCTTCTTGGTTTATAGGTGGCCGTCTTCTGTCTGTGTCCTCACATGGTAGAAAGGGCAAGGGAGCTCTCTGGGGTCTCTTTAATAAGGGCACTAATCCCATATGAGGGTTCCATCCTCATGACTTAATCACCTCCCAAAGACCCCTCCTCCAAAAACCATCATGTTGGAGGTTAAGATTTCAACACATGAATTTTGGGACACACAAACCTGCAGGTCATAGCAGTATCCTTGTGCACAACACCTGACATTGAATCCATGTGTACCTGATGATAGTGGCAATATTTGAATAGAATTGTAGAATTAAAGAGTACTTAAATTTTAACATTTGTTTCTAATACTAGCTTTGTATTCAGGATACTTCAAGGTAGTGGCCAGACTCCTTCATATGGTTTAAGAGGCTCTCCTGGTCTGGCCCTTATGCACCTTCCCAGAATTTATTTAATCTCTCTTTTCCTTGGATTCTGTCTTCTCACCAAACTAAACTATTATTTGCCAAATCACCACCTGTTTCTTGCCTTTTCAACCTTTGGATATCTATTCCCTCTGCCAAAAACGCTTTTGTGGCTAACTCCCATTCAGGAAGCCTGCCCTGAACCCTGCTGGTCCTTCTGTGGACATACACACTCAGCCTGTATATTGCCTATTATGGAGTCTTCATCCTATTTTACCACTGTCTGTTTGCTTGTCTACCTTCCTCACTAGACTGAAACTCCTTGAGGGCAAGAATCATGTCTTGCTCATCTCTATAGCTTTAGTGACTGGCATACACCTATCAAGTAGAACTACTTCTTGAATTAATTTGTGGGTTATGTAAGGCAGCTCTCATAACTGCTGTCTTACAGATTAAGTGAATGAAAAGTCAAAAAGAGTGAAAGGTCCTATCAGTGGAGACATACCTAGAAAACAAGTAACAGATTTAGAACATAAATTACGACAGTGGCAATACTGCTACTACTGTTACTGTCAATACTACTACTACTACTTATTATTATTATTAAAATACCATGAACCAGAGACCACACACACCTGGTTTATTAAATCCTCAGATCAACTCTTTAATGTAGGTATTCTTACTATCCACCTTTTTGTCAAGGCAGGATTTAAGTTTCAGAGAGGTTCATTAACTTAAGGTCACACAGTTTGACCTTGCCTTTCATTTACTCCTTGCTGCCTCTTAGGCATTTTGGTTAAATATGCAGATCTTCTTCCCCTATACTACATCAAGCAGCAGCCAACTGTAGAAAGAAAATGACGGCAAATCAATTGGTTGCTTTGCCTGCCAGTTGTCAAACACTGGTTGGACTGATAGATTTCACTGAATTGATATACCAAGTTCAAATTAATCTTATCCAGACTGCATTTGATTCTGTAGACTCTGATTATATCCTTTCTCACACTGTATTCTACAATTGCAGTAACTTAACTAAAATGTAACATTTCAGACATAGAATATAAGGACCCTAGGAATAGCCCCAAACTTTCATGCTAGCACCAAGGAAGATAGTTGTGTTTCTTCCCCATACACTTGGTACAAATCACTGCCAGATACAGAATGTTGATCTGGGGGTCTAAGTCTGACCTAGACTGGCAGTTTATATACTTGTGATGGATTTATGCCCTGGTGAGTTGTAGAGAATCGGTTAGACTTGGTGGACCCATCCCCCGCCCCCTTCAGCTCCCCTAGAACTTAGGAAGCACATTCACAGAGCCCTAAGCAAGCAGCGTTCTGGTGAGCTGATAATGTGCAGCCTCTGCCTTTGTCCCAGCAGACTGGACAAGGGGCACGTCCAGTTCATCACTGCATGCACAGCTTGATGCCCTTGTTTGAGCTTAGTAAATCTGTGTTGAATAAATCAGTTGATTTGGCATTGGCAGGACAAATCGGGCTGATAGCCCTTTCTCTTTCGACAGCATTTCTCATTTCCATTTCAGTTATGTTGGATAGTCAGTGTTTGTAAGTAGTCTTCCTCCAGCCTAAAGCACCATACCTCTTTTAGATGGTAACATTTCTTATTATGGCGTCTTAGATGGTGTTATGAGACTTTAAATGGAGTGCCATTTCTTAAAGATGTCCCAACTGTCTTATACAATCATCACTAGTTTAGCATGACACCTTCTTCAATATTACCAGGTGCCCTGCTTTATGCACAAGCTCTGTTTTGTTTTGTTTTTAACAGTTTTGTTGAGGTATAATTGATGTACAATAATCTGCACATATATAAAGCATACAATTTAATAAGTTTTGACATGTATATACGTATAAAACTGTGAGACTATCATCACAATCAAGATAGTGAATAAATCACTCACCCCCCAAATTTCCTTGTTCCCTTTATAATCTCTCCCTACCCCTTTCCCCATCACTAGGCAATGACTGATCTGCTTCCTGTCATTCCTATAATTATTATGCATTTTCTTGACTTTATATAAATGAAATCACAAAAGATGTATTCCTTTGTCTTACATCACTCAGCATCATTATTTTGGGGTTCATTTGTATAATTGTGTAAGTCCATAGTTAATTCATTTTATTGCTGGGTAGTATTATATTTTATAGATATACCACAATTTGTTTAGCCATTCATTTGTTGATTAAGATTTGGTTTGTTTCTAGTTTTGGGGTATTATGAATAAAGCTGCTGTGAACATACATATATATGCTTTCGTTTATTTTGGATAAGCACCTAGGAATGGAATGTCTGGATCATACGGTAGGTGTTATGGGTTGAATTATGTCCCCTGAAAAAGGTATGTTGATGTTCTAACCCCTGTACCTCAGAATGTGACCCTACTTGGAGATAGAGTCTTTATACAGGTAATTGAGTTAAAATGAGGTCATTAGGGGGGGCCTTCATCTAATATAACTGTTGTCCTTATAAAAATGGGAAAATTTGGGCATAGAGATATGCACAAAGGAAGGATGCCATGTAAAGATGAAGGCAAAGGTAGGGGTGATGCTTCTGCAAGCCAAGGAATGCCAAAGACTGCCAGCAAACCACCAGAAGCTAGGAGAAAGGCATGGGACAGATTCTCCCTCACAGCCCTCAGAAGAAACCAACACTGCCACCACCTTGATCTTGAACTTCTATCCAAAATTATGAGACAATAAATTTCTGTTCTTTAAGATACCCAATTTGGGGTACTTTGTTATGGCAACCATAACAATCTAATACAGTATGTTTGTTTAAATTGTTAAGGAACTGCCCAATTGTGTTTCAAAGTGACTATACCATTTTATATTCCCAGCAGCAGTGTTTAAGAATTCTAATTCTTCCATGTGCTCACCAACACTTGGTATGGTCAGTTTCTAAGTTTAGCCATTCTAATAGGTATATAGTGATATTTAATTGGGGTTTTAATTTGCATTTCCCTAATAACTAATGATGTTGAGAATTTTTTTCATGAGCTTATTGCTATCTATATATCTTCTTTGATAAAATATTTGTTCAAATCCGTTACCAATTGTAATTGGGCTGTTTTCATACCATTGCCTTTGAGAGCTCTTTTTATTTTCTGCATGCAAGTCCTTTATCAGATATGTGATTTCAAAATATTTTCTCTTTGTTTCTTATCTTTTCATAGCATTTGAAGAACAGAGGTTTTTGATTTTGATTACATCAAAGTTATCAGTTTGTTCATTTTTAGGTCCTGCCTTTAGTGCCTTAACTAAAAATCTTTTCCTAAACCAAGGTCACAAACACTTTTGCCTAAATTTTCTTCCAGATGTTTTCTAGAACCTAGAAGTTGAGTTTTTAGGTTACATTTGAGTATGAATTCATTTTGAATTAATTTTTATGTGTTGTGAGGTATAAATTGAGTTTCCTTCTCATTTCTTCTTTTTGCTTATTGATATTTAATTGTTCCAATGCCATTTGTTGAAAAAATTACTTTTATTCAGTTGAATTGTCTTTGAACCTTTGTCAAAAATCAGTAGACCATATATACATGGGTCTATTTCTTTACTCTCTGCTCTGTTCCACTGGTTTGTCTATCCCTATGCAAATACATCATTTGATTATTATAGCTCAGTGGCTTTGAATTTGGGGTAATTTTGTTCCCCAGAGTCATTTGGCAATGTCTGGAAACACTGTTGCTTGTCATAACGGGGGTGGGATACTGTTTGTGTATAATTGGTAGAAGTCAGGAATATTGCTCAACATACACAGAATAGCCCCCCTACAACAAAAGAATTATTCAACCCAAGTTGATTGGGCTACTTTAGGTCCTTTGCATCTGCATGTAAATTATGGAATCAGCTTATTAGTTTCCCTAAAAGTCCTGCTGAGGTTTTGTTTGAGATTGAGTTAAATCTATAGGTAGCAAATGGAAAAAATCGATACCATAATGCTACCTTAATAATACTGAGTGTTTCCATTCATAAACACTGTATATCTCTCCATTCATTAGGTCTTCTAAATTTCTTTTAGCAAGGTTTTGTAGCTTTTCAGTGTATAAGTGTTGCATGTCTTTTATCAAATTTATCCCTAAGTAGTTAGCATTCTTTTGCTACTATTGTAAATGGTATTGTTTTTTACTGAGTAAAGTTTTAAAGAAGAGACATCTATATTTTCCATGAGCTTGGAAGGCTAATTAGCACATAACCTGCTCTACTGGGTCTTGTAATTTCAGGCCCCAGCATAACTCTTAGGATTCATGGGATTCCAAGTGATAGTGACCCAAGTTCCTTCAGATTAAGAGAAAGACGATACCTCACTGAACAAAAGGAAGAGCTGCAGATCAGAACCTGGACATGATGGCATTTAGATTCACTCTCCCGTAGCTTCTCAAATTTTCTCCAAGGCATCTCCAAGTCTTCTCAAACTCTCTCCAAGCTTCATTTCCTCATGATCTTCTATGTTGAGGGATATGGCACTTTGCAGCTCCAGGGCCATATCCTGGCAGCCTCATGAATAGAGAGGAAAAGAGATTTTTCTTGGCCGGCCCCTTTAGATGATTCCTGGAAAGTGCCCTGATATTGGCTAGGGTCACATATCTAACCCTGGACCAAAGACTGGCCAAGGCATTGCAGTATAATGATAGGTATCATCAGGATTATATTCCATCAGAGTTTTAGGGTCCCTTGCTAGAACAAGATGGTGTGAGGGGAACTGGAATGGAAGTCCTGGGCAAAGACAGCAGCCACCACGACCAGAAACATCATCTCCCCAGATCTCAGCATGCTCAAGAATTCAAAAGAAAAGCCCTATCATGTGTCATTATTCTCTACTGGAAATGGTGTCATTCATTAACAGATGTTCATGTTGACGTTTTTAATGTTTCTATGTGCATCATTTTTGCCTTCATGGATTGAGGGCCTGTTTGGGAAGCGCATCTTCATTTCCATGTCTTTTCTTCCCTTCCTTCATCCAGACAGTCCACATGTTATTGAACCCCTCTGGTTTCCAAACTCAGAATAACTAAAACTTAGTTAGGAGGATCATATCCAAAGAGGATAAAGATGGGTTAACGCAAGAAAGCAGGCATTAGAATAGGGAGACGTTGTGAGAGAGTCGTCTTTTGGTTTATCATCGCTACTAATCCCGAAAAGTATATTTAACTTCTCTAAGCCTCAGGTTTCCCTTCTTCCCGCCATTTGGGAATGTTGTCTCTGGATGACATTTTGCCTTTTTATGTTTCAAGTTAAAAACAGAACTAAATTTTGGTGCGCCAGCCCTCCCTTTTGTCCCTTCCCCAGTGCCATCAGATTCACTTTAGGTTAGAAAAATCTCTAGGGATGGATCAAGGAGGTGTTTTCTGACAAGCCCAGCTTTTGCAGCCTTGAGCAAGCCTGGGAGAGCTAGGGTGTGGGAGTTTTGCTTCTGTTCCTTGTGGGAATAACTATTTCTATATTTACACAAGGGATTCAGGCTGCCATGCTGTGTGTCCTCAGCTGAAGAATTGTTCCTAGAATGCTGATTAAGGGGAATAAAAAATTCTCTTTTAGAAAAGGAAGAACAAGTATCTGTTCTCTATATTCTCCTTCCATCTTTTACTGCTCTCATACCCTCTCCAGGTCCTAATAGCAAAGGTGAAAAAGAAGAAGAAAATTAGAGAACAGTCATCATCGCTATATATGAAGGATGTAGTATGTACCAGATCTAACCTGAGGGTTTCACCTTGTTGCCTCATTGAATCCTGACAATAAATATATGATGTGATATCATCTCCATTTTCCAGGTGAGGAAAACTAAGGTTTAAAGAGATTACATAACTTGTCTTGGTTACATAAGTAGTTATTACTGGAGCTAGCGTGTGAACCTAGATCTGGCTCCCCTCTCAACCTCTATGACATCCTGCATCTCATTGTATCTCAGTGAAGGAAGGACTTTTAGAGATCCTGTAACATTACCCTAATCGTGGAGAGAAGAACAGACAATTAAATTGTCTGGTTTGCCTTTAGTTGAATAAGTTAATTCTAATGGTGAGAAAATTGAAGCAAAAAAAAAAAAAATCCCTAGATAATATGTGAAAAAATGAGGATTCCTGGGCTTCACTCCCTGGAGATTTAGATTCTGAAGGTCCTGGAGCAGGGGGAGGAGTTAGAGACAGAGAAATGTAGACATGTGTTTACTCTTCAATGCTCCTGATACAGATACAGGTGCTCACTGGATTATACCTGCAGGAAAGCTGGATTGGCTTGTCCTGGTTATGCGGTCATTGTTCTGAATTCATTCTCTTTTGGGCCAAATTTGCATTCATTTTGCCTTAAAAGACTGTGTGTGTATGTGTGTGCCTAAGGAGAAGGGATGGAAAAAGAAGGAAAACCATGGAAAGATAATTAGGTCATCAGGAGACAGGAATGTCTTACTGGGGTAGACTGAGGAATCAGCCATATATTTTTTCTTTTAGCCCAAGAGCTGTATTCACCATGCAGCCTAGGTGTGCATGGCTTCTTGCTTCAGTGAGTCTCAAAGGTGCTGCCCAGCTCTGGTCATTTCTGGGCCATAGACTGCAATTCAACTTTACCCAGCCCTCTTAAAAATATTGCTTTTGACCCCTGGGGAGATGAAATAACGGAGCCACGCAAAGTCATTACCACTCTAGCCAGAAAGTGGCACAAGACGCCTTTCTAATGGGACATCAGGAGTCCTGCCCTGCAGTGTGAAGCACAGGAAGCTTTCATGCTTCTCTGTCTCTCCTGCAGAAACCGTTGGAGCTGCCTCACCTCCCTTCTTCCATTCTTCATAGAGAACCGAAGTGCTCTTTTTATAAATGTGGAACAAATCAAACCTCTCTGTGTTAGAGTCGTCATCGAGAATGTAAGCTCCAGGAAGATGGGGATTTGGTGGGGCTTTTTTATGCTGATGTATTCTTGGTGCCTACAGTGGTACCTGACCCAGGGGTAGATGTTCAATCAACTACTGACTGACTGACAGAATAAACGTATGAATACACTCTTCGATGGCTTCTGTCACAGGTAGAGTAAAATCCACCTTCCTTAAGATGGCTTTTAAGGCCCTTCCTACCCTTCATCTTAAACTTGCTCTCCCCCTTCCTTGCCATGGTCCAGACTTCTCTCATTCCTTTGAGTCCATCAACAGCCTTCCTGCCTCTGGGCTTCTCTGCTGCTGTTCCTTCTGTCTGGAATTCCCTAATCTTCACCCTTACCTGAAAGGCACCTTCTCTTCCTTCAAGTCTCAGGTTGACTATCATTTCCTTGGAGAGGTGGGTGTTCCTTGCCTTCTCTCTTCCATCTAAATTAGGTTCTCCTGTTTTCCTTCAGAGCATTTTTTCTTCTTTTTTGGCCCTGAACACAACTTATCCTTATTTGAGTCTTCACTAGGTCATTGTCCATCTCTCCTACTGGACAATAGGCTCTCGGAGGGAAAGACCGTGTCTGTTTATCTCTCTTCTGTATACTCAGGGCCTGGCAGAGGGTCAGGCACAGAGAAGACCCTGAATAAATAAATATTTGTTGAGTGAACAGACGCATTTTAGCTGCAGAAAACTTCAACTAAAATAATTGAAGTCACAGTTAGGAATACTGGCGTCCTGCTTTCGTGAGAATGAAGCCAAACCCTGGCTAACCCAGATTTGCTAAAGGGAAAAGGGTGAGCCTGTCATTGTGTGAGGATGTCAGAAATGATGGAGTTGGAGTTGGTGCAGACATGACAACTGACCGCTCCTGCTGGTAATTAGTAGCCTCAGGCTAACTTGTAGCAAGAGTGGGCAGGAAACAACTCATAACCACCCAATTAAAAGGCAGTGCGAGTTTAAATTTAGAAGCCATCTGTGGCCATGCCATGGAAACCATGCTGAGGAGGACAGTCGGGTGTATAGCTCTTGCTCCAAGGGCTGTTCGTGCATGACAGAGAGATAATTAAAGACACTGTGAATCTGCACATTTTGAAATTATGCCCAGTGGCTCTCTTGTCCTGAGCAGATGAGAACACCATGAATTAGGGTCTGGGCCACTGCATAGGAGATTCCAGGTCAGAAAGTATTTAAACCCCTCCTGTTTGAAAGGGAGAAATACATTTTTTATTGATGCCATCAGGTAAGATGCATGGAATGCGTTCCTACTCTGAGCTGGGAATTGGAGGATCTCTGTTCACGAATCCCCTTATCCCCGGAAAGTCTTCATGACCTTGGGCAAGACCCTCAGCCTCTTTGGGAATCACTTTTATACATTGAGAAAGTTAGTATTCTTTTGATTAGAAATGATGAAGAATTTTGACTCTTTTTTAGGTGAAAAGGGTCATAATTGGCTCCTATAACTGAGTACTGATGGCAGAATGTGCTTTCAGCCTAGTTGGACGCAGGAGCGTAAACAATTGACCAGGACACGATTCCTCCTTCCGGTCTCTTAGCCCATGTTCTCTCTTGCCTCTGTTCTCATACCAGCTTTCCCCTGGTGATGAGATGGCTGTAGCAGCTCTGGCCTGTACCTTTTCAGCTAGTCTTTTCTCCATGAATTCTACACACACCCTGAAATTCACTCTTTTTGGACCAATGGTCACTGTGGCTGATCTCTACTCATGTCAGCAGGAAAGTCCTCTACCCCTCCCTAGAAGACGCTGAAGTCCCTTGAATTTTGGACCCTGGTTTTTCACAGCTGTGACAGCATGCCCCAGGAGGTCAGCTGCCCCTGGTATACTTGAAACTCTTTAGTCAAGATCCAGAGATAAGGGGGTCCACAGTCAAATAGGGTATATCCAAATGGGGTTCATTGCATTTCTTCTCAGGAGTGACTGAGTTCTGACAGCAGGTGTTCTTGCTGATTTCCACCATGTTACACGTGATGGATGAAATTCACATGGCAACGTGGTAGAGTGGTTCAGAGGGCACACTCTGGTGTTGGGCAGACCTGGGTTCAACTTTTGACTGCCCCACTTAGTAGCTATAAAACCCCAGGCAAATTGCTTAATGTCTCCCAGCTCTGTTTTTCTATCTGGTAAAACAAACAAAAAACACCCCACTTAACTATGGGTGTTGCCATGAGGGTAAGATTAAGTGACATAATTTGCAAAATGTGCTTTACACACATAGCAAACACATACAATAACAATGAAATGTTATTTATTTATGTGTGTATAAAACCTAGAGTTTTGCAAGACTCCTGGTCAGGGACTTTGCATAAGTCTGCATCTTTCTCTTGTATTCAAGAAAACCTATCGGGATGCAGAGTTACAGAGATAACCTTGAACGTGCTGTCTTCAACACATTTTTGTGTCTTTGTGTTAGTTACAGTTTTGTGGTGGCATACCCCTAACTGGACTGTTTCATGGCAGTGTGTCATGGCAGCACCTTTATTTAATGTTTCTTCTATAGTCTGACATCATCGTCCCCACCAGACTGTAAACTGTATAGTGGACCAGGACCATGCTTTTTCATCTACCAGTGAATGTGTGGTGTCTTGCCCTGACTAATGAATTCATGGTTGATCTCCAAGTATATTATTAAAATTTCCCTTAGAGCAAGGACCATATAAAATATCTCATAGTTAACCTCAGGCCCCCCAATATAATAAAAGAGCTATTATTTACTGAAACAAAGTAGGCACTCACTAAATAATTGTTGTATAATTTATGTCTTTATTTCAGTCTTTCTATCAATTCTGTTTTATTCTACTAATACTTTTAGATGCTCATATACAAATGTGGGATGGCTATAGCTCCTCTCTTTGTCACATCAGTTATCAGAAGAGTGCTCTCAGAGCTCTAACTTCTATACTGTCTATGAGTACCCCACCAGCAGGAGAGTGTGTATAGCCAAGGGTTTGTGGATTCTCTCAGTTACTGCTTTGAGAACTACTGTGTACTCTTTCCTCGCATTACTCCCAACAATTTACAGAAGAAAATGATCTTATAGTTGTAATACTGGCTTACAGCTTTTTTTTTTTAAGATTTTTCTTGATGTGGACCATTTTTAAAGTCTCTATTGAATTTGTTACAATACTGCTTATGTTTTAGTTTTTGGTCATGAGGCATGTGGGATCTTAGCTGCCCAATCAGGGATCGATCCCGCACCCCCTGCATTGGCAGGTGAAGTCTTAACCACTGGACTGCCAGAGAAGTCCCTGGCTTATAGCTTTAAAACCTCTTTCATCTGCATTATATCTTTTTTTTTTTTTTTTTTTTGGTAGTGAAACATGGTTTTATTGAGAACGTCTCAAGTCCTCTGTCTGAGTGACAGGGTCTCATGCTCGGTGCTGGCTGGTCTCAGTGCAGGAGGAAGCTCATGCAGGGGGTCACGTGTGGCCTGCACATCAGTGGACACACAGGGGGCACCGAGGAGTGCGCCTGGGTGACAGCGCTCTCGGCGGGATTACATTCATATGAAGTGTCCGAATTCTAGAATAAAATTAACAGCATATAACCCAAAGTTGGAGAAGCAAACAGCTTTCGGGGCTCATTCCACGAACATTCCACAGACCGCCTTTAACTGTTCACGACTGGGTCCGCAACATCTGCATTATATCTTTTCTCAAGGTTTTTTGCCTTGGTATATGAGAGATGCTCTTGCTTTGGTAAGTCTAATGTCTGATTAGATTATGTCATTTATCATCTAGCAAGAAACAGTCCAGTTAATAATACCTGTTTCATTTTCTAAGCAAGTCATGAAGTAATTGTGAGAGCTAAAGACATTTATAAGTAGCTTGGATAGACATTCCTCTCCTTTTCCTAAAAGTCTGAAAATTTCCTATTTGTTTCTAGGGGACTTTGCTACTGGATGTGCTGCTTGCATCTTCTTTAACTCTCCCTTCCACAAAGTGAAATGAAATCTCTCTCTCTAGCAAATTTTATATACTAAAAATGCATGACTTTTGTAGTCAGAAGAATCCCCACGAGTAAACAAACATATTTGCAGATGCTTGCATGGGTGGGGGCATTTTGTGTCTGCCTGTCCAGCATTCTTTCCTTTGGGGAATGACCATGTTCACAGCTCCTTGCAGCTCTACCAAGGCTGCTGAACATGGTCCCTGCCCCTGGACCAGGGTAGGTGTGGGCAGTGGGTTGTGGACAGCCAATGGGCCAGCACTGATCACTCAGATTCTTTCTCCTGGGGATTGGAAACTTTGAGTAGCCCCTCTGCAAGAGTTCTTCAGTTGGCTCTTCCTTCAAATCTATGAGTTACCGCAGATCCTCTGATTAAATTCCACTTCTTCCCTTAAGTTTAGTCAGGGTTAATTCCTATATATAGCACACAAAGAACTCTAACTGATACAATTGGTACTCTGAAATCTACCCTGAAGTATGATGCCTGCTCCTCATCCCCTGCTTCTCCAGAAGCTTCTGTTTTGATTCTACTATATTTCTAAATGGAAGTTTTCTGGTGGCAAGAGAGAAGACATTTCTGATTAGCGTTGTTATTGAGGCGCTTCACGTTGAGTCACAATATTCAGCTGACTCTAGTCTAGACTGATCCTGGGAGCAACTAGGACTTGTGATCAAGAATTGACTAGTGAGTGTCGGCGATGACCAATCTCTTGATCTCTGTATTCTGAAGTCATGTCTGTAGTTACATCGCTGCTGAGACTATATCTGTGGTCTTTTTATTTATTTATTTTTAATTGAAAAGAAAATGGGTTCCCCCCACCCCACCCCCAGGATGATGAGAAGTCAGGCAAACTTGAGACAGAGTTATGGTCCATGTGCTGTTCTGAAATTCCTCTAGCCTTAGATGCTATGAATGACTCCAGGTAACAAGGCTCAGTTACGAAAATCACCCAGCAGGATACAATGTTTGAGGAACTAGGAGGGAAAAAATATTTTCTAAATATAGATGATGTGTTGGTAGAAGCCAGCAGTGGAGCCTTTTGCCTCCTGACTTCTTGGCTGGGGTTCCCCACCATCCCAGATTGCCTCTCTAAACAGGCTCAGGACCTCTCTATATCTGACTCTAAGCTGGGCTCTGAGTTTAGCAATTTTTAATGGAATTGATGGAAAGGAACACCAGTTAGATCAGATTTTTGGCTGTGCTGGCATGCCAGCCTGCCATATTTTCATAGGCACCCAGATTACAAGTTTATTTATGTCCCCAATTTGCTATAACTGAAATTAACAACAGGCCATTTGGGGACCTGGAGAACCACAGATGCTGATAGAAGCAGCCACATCTTTCACATTTTATGCTTATTTGAGTCACTGAGTGTGGGGACTAATAAAGAAGAAACGGTAGGTTGATTTTCTGTCGTCATCATCATTTTTGTTAATATAATTGCTATTAATCAGAGCTTGAGAGATTTCAAACATCAAAAATAATCTGAAATATAATCATACTCTGTAGTGCAGTGCCCTTCCTGTTCCCCCTCGTCCTCCTCTAAGGAACAGATTTGGAAACCCAACCTCACTTCTGAATAAGAATAAATTATAAAACTGTAGAAGGAAATACTATTCCTTTTGGCATTGATGGCTTTGGGGTCTTCTCTTCCCATTGCGTAAACCAAGTTCAAATAAGAGACCGTGTCTCTAGTCACAAGATACTTAAGTTGGGAGTAGTTATAGCAAATGGTGGGGGAGGGTGGAGTTTATAACAGACCCGAATGATTGAGATGTTTTCCATTACAGTATTGTTGACAATAGTCCTGGAACTCTTTTTTTCTTTTAATTTTTGCTTTCATTGCTGGAAACTGGATTGAAACTCCTCTTTGAAGCTTGTTAGAGTTATAAGAAGGCCTGATCCCAAAAGTGGGAGCCTGACTCTGCTCATTAACCTCTTCTTTTACCCTAGGCAAGTCACCCTTCCTCTCAGGCCCTGGTTTTTTCTTCTCAAAAATGGAGACATAATAATCTCCAAGATACCTTTCAACCTGAGAATGCTTTGATTCTGTGAATTGCTTTTGGAACCAGTTTATAGGCACAAACTAAAAAAGGTGAGCATGGGCTTCCCTGGTGGCACAGTGGTTGAGAGCCCGCCTGCCGATGCAGGGGACGCGGGTTCGTGCCCCGGTCCGGGAAGATCCCACGTGCCGCTGAGCGGCTGGGCCCGTGAGCCATGGCTGCTGAGCCTGCGCTTCCGGAGCCTGTGCTCTGCAATGGGAGAGGCCACAACAGTGAGAGGCCCGCATACCGCAAAAAACAAAACAAACAAACAAAAAATGTGAGCATAACTTTGGACCGGTGATATGCTGAATTTATAGTGATAGTTTGCAGACTTTAGTGTGCTTGAAGCTCATCTGAGGTGCTTGAGAAAAAGAATTCAGGGTTCCGTCTCTGGAGATTCTAATTTGGTAGATCTATGGCCAAAATCTTTGCTTAAACAGACCCTTTGGGGGGGGTCTCTTTTGTGTGTGCACATGCATGTGTTTCAAATGAGGGGGAGCAGGGTGAGAATATGATACTTATAAGGGTAAACATAATTTGAAAAAAAAATTCCCTTTCCCATAATTCTGTTTTCCTTTTTTTTTTTTTTTTGAGTAAACTTAGCTACCTGATCCTTAGGAAAAGACATGGGAACTACATTAAGCAGATGTTCCTTGATCCGTGTAGGCTCAGAGGAGGCAGAGCAATTGCTGGCACGATAAAGGAGAGAAATGCCAAACGTTGCCAAAGGGTCCTGAGCCTCTGAAGAGGACAGATTAGAGTCAGAAGACTTAACTTTCATTCCTAGCACTGCTCTTTACTTGCTGTGGCCTTCGACAAGTTGTTGGAAGCCCTCTGAAGCACTCTTCTTATTTACTGATTGGGCTAAGCTCTGTGACACACCCGGATATCCCCTGAGGGCTCAATGATTTACTCTGTCAGCTTCTGGAAGTGCTCCTAGAAAATGCCCTCAGCTTGGAGCCCTCTTTGGAGACGGCCTCAGCTGAGGAAAACTTCAGGCTTGTCTAAAGCCTGCCTCCTTCTAGGGCAGCCTCCAATAAGGACTCATCACTGTGGTGGTGTAAAGGCCCAGCCTTCTCACCCCAGTGAGTGACAGTTCTCAAGAGCCAATGTGGTCCAGAGCTCTCTGTGGGACTGAGAGAGACCTTTGTGGGGACTAGTCAGTCAACTTCTCCCTCTACCCATCCTGCTTCCTTTTCCTCCCTTGCACAGGTGTTGATTATGAGAGGGCTCCCCAAATAAAGGCCTTGCATGCTAATCTCTGTTCCAGAAAACCCGGTCTGGAAGAGCAGTAGTAATAGTACCAGCCATGATAGTAGCAGTGACCGCATATTGCATGCTTACTATAGACCACACGAAATGCCAAGTCTTGTACAAACATTATCCTGCTTTCTCTTCAACACTGTCCTATAAGGTGTGAATTCCCATCTCATTTTACAGATGCGGAATAGCTTTATGAACTTAAAAGAAAACGAAATGTGTAAATGTGCTTTGAATACAAAGTAGTATTACTTCTATTTATAAATTTCAACTGAAAAGCGTCTTTTAAGGCTCTCCAGTGGTCGTCTCCAGATGAAAGCCTTCTAACTGGTTCTCAGTGGGAGAGAATGACAGCTCTCCTCCCTTGTCCTCTGTCACCTGCCCCATTCATCCAACTCAAAGGGAAACCAGGAGGCCTATTCAGTCCTAGCCTCCCAGTGGCTCTTTAAAAGTGCTCCGTAGGCTGTGATATCCTTATCTTTCCTTCTGTAGTGTGCCTTGCACATAGTTCTGGTGGCACTTTTTTCAAATCCAGGAAATCCCTTTGCACAGGAAGAAAAACAGCACCGACTTTCTGTCTCTGTATCCCCAGGATTTAGAGTTATACATCACATTTATTCACCCTCCCATTGCACACTTTTCTGGCATCTCCCATGTCTGAGAAAATGTGCCGAGCCCAAGGGATGACTAAGGAGAAGTCCTTGTTCTCAAGAGAATTAGCTTTCATACCTGTAGGTCCTATCCCAGACTTTGGGGGCAAAGTGAATTCCAGATCCTGAGTTGGGGGCTCGTGGTATAGGCTGCACTGAATTCCTCGTGTACTGAGCCTTCATGCCCCAATTCCATCAATGCATCCAGGGGTGGCAACAAGTTCCCTCTCACCTATGGCCTACAGCTTGAAGCTCTTTATATTTGAAAAGACTAACCTACCTCTAGAGAGACAGAGGAACCCAAGCTTAAGTTAAACCTACTTCTTGACTGAGAATACCTGTCATGGTTTAGGCTTAAACCCATATTAAGGTTTTCTATCATTTGCCACCACATTCAGTCACATTCACCCTAAGAAAGTAGAACTCTTTGTTAAAAATAATTTTGTAAAATTCTTTTCAAATAAACTGGTAGGCTCTCTGCCAGTAACTGTTTATTTCTTAGAGACTCAATTGCACTCTCAACGAAAGACTCATCCCTTTCTGTCAATATTCCCTTCATTGCACACGGATAATGTTTACTGTAGCGACCTCAGGGACCATACCAGCATCAGTTTCTTTCATGGGGTTACCTGTAGCCAAGACAAACAGCAGGAGTTTAGAACCTCATCTCCCAGAGCTCTGGGAGAGTCCATCTTTATCGTGTTTATTGGCAAGTAGGTGTGGGAGCACTGGGGTTTCCTGCCTTCCTGCAGCCCCATGATAAAGATGCATAATCTGGGCAACATTTGCTGACTCAGCCCTGAGCTCGAGGTCAGTAAGGTCAGGTGATTCCAGCAGAGGTTAGTCTGTGCTGTGTGCAGAGAAGTTACTATTTGGGGGACAAGAGAACCCTGGGAAAGTTTGGATACTGGATTTTGCAGTTATATAAGAGATATGTAAAGGTGCGAGGATTTAAGAAAAAACCATCATAGGAATCCCTTTCACTTGAAAATTCATTTATCCATTCAACAAATATTTATTCAGCCTGGTATATGTTCTAAACACTGTTGGAGGCATAGATAGAAAACAATGGATGCTACCTTTCTGAAGCCTGTATTTCGGTATGGGACTCAGACAAATAATACAAGAATAAAGCAATGTATAGTTGTGGTGAATATTATGAAGCTAGTGGGAACGTGATCAAGAATAATGGTAGATGCGGAATGGGGATCAGGAACCATTTAGAATGGGTTTTTACCCAAAGCTGTTCCGAGGGATGATCTTTTTTCATTGCCCTGGGAGGAGGGGAGAGGAGAGAGCTGGCTGAGGAGCAGAAAATTCTGTCCAGGCAGATTCTCCTGAATGTATGAAACCCTAAAAAGCTCCAGGAGGAGACTAGTGTGGCTGGGTTCATGGATGAGCCTGGAGAGGAAAGTGGGGCCGGCTGCTACAGAGCATATGGCAGGCTATGGTAGGGACTGAGTTTATTCTAGGTTGTAGAGGAGAGATGCATATCTGATGTGGTCTATGCAGTATCTCGATTAGCATAGTAAGAGCTATGCTTCCAGGGTAATCAACTGCAGCTTGCTTACGCATGCTCTCAAAGAGGTGACACTGGTACACATCACGTGTACTTTGTTTTGAGTTTCCTGGAAAAAATTTTTCCATGATACCACATAATAGTTAAGAGCATGTACTTGGCAGTCAAACATCTTGGGGTTGGAATCCTGACTCTAGAAGTTGTTTGTTAGCTGCATAACTTGGACAAGTTAAGTCATCTCTCTGAGCCCAGGTCTCCTCATCTGTAAAACTGAGACCATCAGGTTACCTATTGTACACTGGCTCACCTGATTCCTCTGGGGTTCCCTTCCGTGAAGCATTAGGACAGATGAGGCAGTGTGGAGGCTGAAACATTGGTTTATGAACTATGGCACGACCAAGACCACTAGAAAAGACCACAGGTCTGCAGAACGTGAGAAGGTCATTCTCAGCTCCATTCTACTTATTATCTCATTCTTTTTCTGCTGCTCCATCAATCTCCTTCCAAACTCTTAAAGAGAGAGCCTCACTTGAGATGAAGTAAGTTGAGCCTCGTTCTGCCTGGTCCCTTATTCCTGTTGATTTTGCTTGCACATGGCCTTTATTGTGTGAGGCAGAGGTGGGCTGAGGGTGGGAGCTCATGACTGAGGAACCAAGGGTGGGGCACATGCAATGTCCGCTCTGCCAAGACCACAGCGCTGAGTGAGTAGATTCCAACTCTTGGTTCATCTCACCCTTGGGAAAAAGCATGTGAAGACTCTGCCATCCGGTCCTCTCCTTGTAGCTTCTGTTTCTAAAAGATGTTGTACGGATCCTTAGCACAGTGCCCTTCGTTTACTGACTGGATGGATAAGATCAGTATTAATGGAACCAGATATATTTTCTTCATTCTTAAGGGAGATTGGGAAGGGCTTTTTCCTAAAAACAAAATCACATCCTTAATGTTCTCCAAAGGCTTATCGTGATCTGAGTCCTATTGCTTCTCAAGCCACATTTCTCACTATACCCCAGTCTCTCATTCCTTGCCCTACCCAAACTGAGCTACTTGTAGTTTGCCATCCCCTGGGCCTTTGCATATGCTGTTCGCTTTGTAGAACTCTTTTCTGCCATCATCTCCTGTTCCCATCCTTCAGTTTTTTGCTCAGAGGCCACCTTCTTCGGGAAGCCTTTCTTACCTTCCTAAACCTGAGTTAGCTGTACCTTTCTTTGTCCTCAGGACTCCTTGGGCTTACTTTTCCTATTCCTTTCCTCACTGATTATTGAGTTGCCTGTTGAAATATTTACTTGCCTCTTCTACCTTCATCTGTAAGCTCCACAAGTACAGGGACTTTAGCAGGTAACTGACATAGTCACCAGTGCATGTCCACATACCAGACATACCTGGCACACAGTAAGTCTCCAAACATCTGTGGAATGAATAAGTGAGCTGAACTACACGCACGCACACACACACACATGAAAAGAAGCAGCATCTTTAGTGTTCAACAACATACCACCCTGTCCTCCTTAACAGGAAGAAGTTGGAGCCACTGCCACAAAGTCTCTGAGTGTATACAAAATGGCCCCACATCATTTGTGAAACTGGAATTATCTGATGAGGGATTAAAGATTTGGCCATAGAGTTCAAGCAGTAATAAATCTATATTCCTTCAAGGCTTAAGGTGGGATATTTGTTAGGTACCTTTCAGTTAGAGGAGGCAAGATTGGATTTTTGTGGTCTCCTCTGGAAGAGCCCTCATTGTAAACTCCTGGGGGCTAGGTTTATTTATCTCAGAAATATGTAACACTGTGATGACCTCCCATGGTTCTAGAAAGGCTGAACGCTATAGACAGGTGTTTGATCTACTAATCCGTCTCCTATAGTTTACTGTCAGTTGAGTTTGGGACATGGAGGAGAAATTACTGCCCTTCTGCAGAAAAAAATTTTTTTAAGTTCTGGAAGGTATCACTGCCTCTTCACAGTCAAACTGTCAGGACAGTGGTCACACTGCCCTTAATGCATCCTCCTCCTTATTGCGTGTGTGAAGGGAGAGCGAGAAGCCAGGGTCTGACTCCAGAAACCCGGAGAAAAGGAGTCTGAAATGAACAAGGGTTACTATGAACAGCAATGGCTCTTTAGAATCTTTACAACGTGTTTCTCAGGGAGAGCTATTATTTACTTTAGAGATAACAGAAGGAAATAAATTCTTTTCGCTTGTGAGTTCTGTATCATCCTACTGGGTTCCAGGATTGATATGTGGGAATCAGAATGAACGATTTATTGTATTTAAAAGGCACAAAGTTGATTTTAAGTGAAAACAGCTATATTATTACAATGACCAAGACCCACTTTCCAGGCAGTTTGGGCCTTAATGTCCCAAGGTTACTTAAAAGAAGTTAGAGACCAGCAAAGACTTGAGCTATTTTATTATTGAGTAAAATGATGTTCACCATGCCAGGGAACTGGGCAATATTCAGTTACAAAGCTGACTCAGGGAGAGACACTTAAATACAAATTTATTTTTTAAGTCATGATTTTATATTATTTTCACCAATCTCCTTCAAGACCACTCCTCCTATCTCCATGGGAACCCATATAATAAACAAAGCAGGTGGAGAGGTTTCTGATGCTATCCACTTGGAGTCTTGTCTTTCCTTGTTTTGGGATGTTACCAATGGGCCAGGAGCCCCACTTTTATCTTCCTCTCTTTGAAGCTCTTTCTCAGGGGACACTAGAATTGTAACCTTAATTCACTATTATTTCTCAACAGAATCATAGCAGCTTTGAAGTAAAAGAAAAGATCATCTGACTCACTCCCTCTAATATATGGAATTTGAGAGAATCCCAGAGAGTGTGAAAATAACTTCCCTAAATACTTCCTCCATCAGATGTATGCTATGGTCTGGTTCATGAAAATACATGATGTTTAATGGAAAATTTTCTATTATTGGGGTGGTAGAAATTTTCCTCTCCCCTTGTAGGTTCTTCTGGCTGGTTTATGAATGAAATTGACATGAGACATTAACAGGAGAAAATCAAACAAAAGTTTAATAACATGTACACATGGGAGAGACCCAGGGAAACTGAATAACTCACCAAAATGGCTGGACCCCTCACCTTCAATACCATCTTCAGCTAAAGACAAAAGAGGATGTTGTTGGGTAGTGGTTTGGGACTTCAAAGGGAGGAAGGCAATCTGCATGGAGATGGAAAAGCAAATGTTTGGTAAATAAATGTTTGCTGGGCCATGCAGAAGCGGTGGGACACAGAGTGGACTCTGATCTCTAGGCTGTGCTGAGTTTCTCCCAGCACACCTAGTCATGTTCCTTGCAGATATCTCTGATGATAGCTGTATTCCAGGAACAGGCCCTTAATCTAAATTCTTTAGGCAGCTGAGAGAGAGGTAAAAAGAAAAAATTCCTGAGTGTTCTGGTTCTTAGAAATAATCAGCATAAATTGATCCTCATGCCAATGAGACATATTTTGGGGTGGAAAATTTTGTTCCCCTACACTATCTTCTGGGAATTATCTGGGACTCTAATTTTATTTCAGTGTAAATTTTTTTTTAACAAGAGAAAGCAAGCAAGCACAAATCAACTACTCATTGTCTTGGTTAATGAGTGTCCTCTTTCAAAGTCAAGATGATTATGTACGCGGTGTTTATGCTTCTCTTTCAGTTTATTCGCCAGATCTCTTTTGACATCTACTTTTAAGAATATTCTGAGGGCTTCCCTGGTGTTGCAGTGGTTAAGAATCCACCTGCCAATGCAGGGCACACGGGTTTGAGCCCTGGTCCGGGAAGATCCCACCTGTGGCGGAGCAGCTAAGCCCTTGCGCCACAACTACTGAGCCTGTGCTCTAGAGCCCGAGAGCCACACCTACTGACGCTCACAATTTTAGGGATTGTTTGGCAAACTACCCTGACTCAGGCAGAGTCGAATTTCCCCTCTATCCACAAATGCTGTAACAGCAAGTAGGGAGAGATTTCTCTAAGAATACCGAGATTAGATTTGAAACCCATCATCATTAATAGAAATTGTGTTATACATTGTGATTAGATTCCTGGGCGAAGTCATGAAAGCTTATTTAACTTATGCTTTTGGTTTCTGTTAGTGTTCTTTCCATATATATACAAAAAAAAGTCAAACTTGCTTTTTAAAAAAGAAAGTTTTTAGCTTATGTATCTGAAGAATCCAGGCATAGGTCTCGCTTCAATAATGGCATGATCTAGGGGTTAAGATGAAACATCAGAACCTAGTTTTTCTCTCTCCTTGGCTTTGCTTCTTTTGTGTGGACTCTGTTGGGGAGAAAGAAATATTCCTCTACCCTTCTAGGTTCTTCTGACTGATCTCAGAATTAAATCGATATGAGACATTAACAAGAGAAAATCAAACTTTTAATAACATGTATACATGGGGGAGACCCAGAAAAACTGAGTAACTCACCAAAATGGCCAAAGCCCTCACCTTAAATACCATCTTCAGTTAAAGGCAAAAGAGGATGTGGAGAGAGTCCGTTATGGGAGGTTACCAGGAAAAGCATAGTAAACCTGGGTAAGGTTGTTAAGCAGATTCAAGTGATTGTCTTCTCCATTGACAAGAGTTTCTAGAGATTTGGTCATTATCCTCTTCCTGTACAGAGAGGGCGATACCCTTACAAATGAATATTTTCCCTACAAATGTAAATGTCTGTTACACAGCTGTAACTAGTACTTGGTTTTCAGAGTTTTCCCCATGTCTACTGTTTCTTAGAAAATAATCAGCTTAAGATAATTAACATGCCAAAGAGATGTATTTTGGGGTGGCAAATTCTGCTCCCTTACAACTCTATTCTTACTCCCTCCTCCAAAGGAGGTAAGTTGACTGCTGCTGTTTCAGCCTACATTCTTCCAGGTTCAAGCAGAAGAGCAATCTCTCTTTTGAGATATAATGACTTGATCAGCTAGGGCTGGGTTATAGCTTCCATCCTTGGTTTGGAGGGAGTCTCCTCTCAAAGCATATAACCTAGGTGTAAATAAGGGGATATAATTTCAAAAGGAAATCAGAATAAAATCACCAAATACGTAGGAATCGTTGCTAGACAGCCGAAAAATGTCTACCCTGCTTGCCAAAATGATGCCTCCCTGGGTCTATCCTGTCACTTTCAATTATGAATCTCTTGGTATCTTGGGTTAACTTAGAAAATCAAAACGGGTTGGCTGTTGGAATCTTAAGAATTTGCTTCTCAAAACTGTGATTATCAAATTAGTAGCATTCGGGTGACCTTGTTAGAATTTGTTAGAAAAGCGGAATCTCAGACCTCTCCCAAACCTGCTGAGTCAGAACCTGCATTGTAACAAATAACCAGGTAATTAGTATTCACGCTGAAGTTTTTTCATGGCTATTTTAGGATTTTTTTTTTTGTTTTCAAAATCACTGATTTTAAGCAATTTGATTACGAATTCCCTGGTGTAGGTCTATTCCTGTTTCCTGAGCTTGGAGTTCATTGAGCTTTTTGGATCTCCTGTCTCACCGTGGTGCTGGAAATTCAGATATTTTTTTACTATGCCTAATTTATAAATTAAATGTTACCATAGGTCTGTATGTATAGGAAAAACCATAGTATATATATAGGATTTGGTACTCTCTGTGGTTTCAGGCATCCACTGGGGGTCTTGGAATGTATCCCCCCTGGATAAGGGGGGACTACTGTACGCACCAGTCAGTACTCAGATGAAGACTTGAGAGAAACCCTCTGCACATCTCTGGAGTTCTCTCTCTGTGCAGCTCCCTCCTCTCCAGTACTCTGCTCTGCAAAGTCTAGCCACCTTGGCCTCCCACATTCTCAACTCTGTTGCCTCAGCGGGGCTCTGTTTGAATTCCCGCTTCCTGCACTGTGTCATCAAAACTCTTTCCAGATATAATTGCCAGGATGATCACACGACTCACCTGGTTTGTTTTTCTTCCTGTAGGGATCACTGTGCTGCCTATCGTCCAGTGTCTTAATATTGTTGTTTCATATAGTTTGTCCATATTTGTCGTTGTTTAAGGCAGGAGAGTAAATCCAGTCCCTTTATGCCACCATGACCCAAAGTGGAAGTTCCTGTACATACAAGTTTGAGAAATATTGTTTTAAAAGACTTCACCAGCCTCATTGTGTCCACCTTACCCTATCCAAGGAATCATCCCCTAAGATTTTATGACTCCAAATACCTTTTCTTTTCTTAATTTTTTCTCAGATGCTACCATTGTTCTGAAAAAAGGTTCTGACACCTTCTACTCTGGGGATGGATCCTTGGTAAACCAAGATTTATGATATCACTAAGGAGTTCAGTACTCCTCTCTGGAGAGCCTAAATATTATATGTTACCAAGATTATTTTCTATTAGAGAGATATAGGAGATAAAGTTGATGTTCTAAAGCAAACAGTTGGAGCAAGAGAAAAATCAAAAGAACATCAAAAAAGCCATTAGGCAAATGTGTGACCATCTGAAGCCATTCTGCTTTGAGATTAGGTTAGATAATGAGAAAAGGACAGAACTTTGGGAGTGTTCTGCCCATTACTGGTATGAATTTTAGACTGATTCATTTCATATGAAACCCCAGCAGATACTAACAGCAGGTATCTGTGGGAAAAAGTGCCCTGAGTTTGAAATAAGTGATGAACAAGGCTTTGGAACACAGCCCATTCATAAATGGCAGGCAACTTTACTTTCTCATGCCCATGCATCCGGAAAATGAAGCCTTTAGGCTTCCTTTGAATTTTGCATCCTTTCCTACATAAATAGGTAGGAACACCATTTGCGTTTCTCCACCTCTCTGCCACCACCCTTAGCAAGCTAACATCGTCTCCCACTTGGATTTTTGCAGTGGTCTTCTGAGTAGTCACCCGGCTCATACTCTTAGTTTATTGCAGTCCTGTGTCCATACAGTCAGCCAGAGTCATCTTTTAAAAGCTTATTTCTGATCCTTTTACTGCTGTCTAAATTCTTCTAATGGCTTCCCAAGGCGCTTAAAGTGAAATCTAAGCTCCTTACCATGGCCTGTTCAGGCTTCTTTTGCAACTCATTTTGTATTGCTTATCTCCTCTGCTCCAAGCACACTGGCTTGCTTCCGGTTCCTCTGTCAAGCCGGGCTCTTTCTTACCTCCAGGTCTTTGCATTTGTTGTTCTCTCTCCCCACATGCTCTTCATGTGATACTTTTCATGCCTGGCTCTTCCGATTTACTCTAAGTCAGAGCTCAAATTCTCTTTAGAAAAGGCTTCCTGACCACACTGTCTAAAGTAGCCTCCCTCTACTTCTACCTTACTCTCTATCAAATCACTTTAATTTCCTTAGTTATTACAAACTCATTTATGGTTTGGAATTCTCTTGGTTTGTCTACCTTTCCTGTTAGAATGGAAGCTTCATGAGGACAGATACCTTTGTCCATCCTGCTCACAGTCATACCATCATCCTAGAATATTGGTTGGCGCGTGGCGGCTCCTTGATGGTTCTTGCTGAATGTAAGGAAGAACCTTTGATGAAAAAGATATTTAAGCTAATTTAATTGGCATTAAACAATTAATTTTTGAACCAATTTTTGTCAAATCTGACTGCCTACACCTCTAATCTAGATTACTGGTGACTAAATTAGTTAAACATATCTTTGGCACTCTGACTATACAGCTTAGTTAATGTGTAGGCAATTTTAATATATTTTGGTGTATGTTTTTCTTATATTTAAGAAACATGTTTTGGGTAAACTGGATCTGAGAATCTGTGATGAAAATATGAAATTCTTTTTTCGAAAGTAGATTCTTCTAGATCCCTCCATTTGGAAACAAGTTGTAATGGAGTATCAGAATCTTAGGAGATTTAATATGTACGAAGGAATACATAAATATATGAGTGTGTATGTTTCAAACATATATTTACACATGCAGGCATTACTCCTTTCCTAACAGTTATAATATATATGTAACTTTGATGTAAAGTCCTGTGATATAATCTTACTTAAGGAAAAAATAATTTAATTTCCTTTTGATGCCTTTAGTAGATATTAAATATCTGATCAGTTGTTACTCGTGAAGACAGTATTTTTTTTTTTTGAAATTTACATTGTGAACCACTGGAGGTTTGTCAGAGCATAACAGCGTGGCGGGGATTCCCAGAACCAAGAAATTGATTCAGAGACAGGTTTCATTTACTTTTCAGGAATATATTTCTTTCTTCTTGGGATGTACTTTTCATGGGGCTGTGAAGAAGAAGAATACACTTCATGGAATGGAAGCCTGCACAGTCTTGTTCTAGGGTCCTTCCTGCTATTTTTGGTGTGTGTTGTTTTTAATGCAAATGATTCACCAGTTGTGGTTGCCTGTTAGAGCAGAGAATCAACAGGGTCTTTCAGTAACCATGGAAGCCACTGGCTGTCGAATGAGTTATTTTTAGATTGCTTCACTGAATAAATTTCTTTTACTTCCTAGGAGGAAAATAATGTAACAATATGAGGCTTCAGTGATGGAAACAAGAAGGGATTTGAGAAAGAAGGATCTTATATTGCCTTATTTTATTGATAATCCAAATCCTGGTCCATTTGACGTTTGGGAAGTTATACCAGTGAGTAGGCACTTAAAAAAAAGAAAGGAGAATTATCCAACAGTCTTTGGGTCTTCAAGTTTAGGAATCTAAGTTCTATCGTTTCTTCAAAATTTTTTTCCTCTACTAATCAGAATCTCAAAGGGAAGCCTCAAGTAAATCCTGCTAAATACTTCAATCAAAGAAACTAAGAAAGGAGCGACACCTCTGACTCCTGGGTTGATTAGGACATAGTGACATTTCTATAGGTTGTTTAATTCAGAGTTGGATCTCCCTTTCAGCCTCAGCTTAGGAAGGTGAAGAAAAGTAATGACTGTGATGAGCTAGCATTTCTAAGCAATAAACTCTTGCTTCAGTATTATCTAAGAAAACTGCATTGCTAGAAATTTCTAAAAACACTAATTATGAATTCTCCCCTGACCAAAGGACAAATTGTATACTGCTCCTGGAAATGCCTTGATTTTATTAATGTTATTATAATTACTTATAGAATTTATGAAGGTGACCCAAGGGTACATTCATGGGCATTGGAAGATGCCTGGAACAAGCAGAAGACCAGATTCCTTTCTATAATAATTAGGTCAGCCAACACTAGAAAATGATTACATTTATATTATTTTTACTTTCACCTGAATAGTCTTTTTAATAGGACCTAGAAAAAATTGAATTTCAGGCCTGTAAAGAACCTTTAGCACAGGCCCTAATTTCTCAAAATGAGAGGTAGTTACAACTCATAAAAACCTCCCATTTCTCTTGACATTGGATCCATTATTCTTTATGCCATTGATGAGTCTTTTATCATGGTGGAGGGAAGGGGGGAGGGCTCAGTTAATATTAGTCAGCTCCTATTTACACGTAAAATGAAATCCAAACTCAACATGGCCACCAACGCCTAGGTTTCAATTCAAATGATTCCTGGGGATTTCTCTTTCTGCCCTTTGCCTCATCCATTAAGCTTCAGTGGACCAAACATCTTTCCCTTTCCTGAAAATATCAAATTTGTTCTTTGCACTTTTTGGTGACCCTGCCAGAAAAGGCTTTCTCCTGATTTTGAATGGCTGGTTCTCATCTTTGGTAGGTAGACTTTTTAGAGGGTCCCCAAGATTCCCACCCTCTAGTGTCCATGCTCTGTGTAATCCCCTCCTCTTGATTGTGAGTGGAAACAATGAATGTGTTATATCACTCCTGTGATGATGTTATTAATGAGTTGACTTTGAGTTACTCAAAAGAGAGATTCATAGGTGGGCCTGACTTAATCAAGTGAGCCCTTTAAAAGACGGTGAAGTGTCAGAGAGATGCTTTCCTGTTGGCCTAATAGAAAGCATGTTGTAAGAGGAGGGGGCTGCACAGCAAGGACCAGAGGGTGGTATCTAGGTGCTGAGAGTGGTCCCCAGACAACAGCTAGCAGAAAGTGGGGACCACAGTCATACAGCCACAAGAAAATAAATCCTGCTGAGGATTGAGCCTGGAAGAGAATCCCAAGCCTCAGATAAGATCACAACCCCTGCCAACCTTGGTTTCAGCTTGTAGGACCCTGAGCGAAGTACTCAGCTTATCTGTACTTGGACTCCTGACTCACAGAAACTCTGAGACAGTAAACTTGTGGCAATTAGTTATGCGGCAGTAGAAAACTAGTACATCATCTTTCCTGTCTCAGCTCATGTCACTTCTTCCAAGAAGCCTTCCCTGACCACTGTAATGCCCCCATTATTGTATTTTATTCTCTTAATAGCACTTAACAGAATTTAATTTGCTTGCTGACTTGGTAGTTGTATTCCCCAGCACCTAGAGTGTTGTTTTACACACAGTAGGCTCTCAATAAATATTTCTTGCCTGAATCACTGAATTCAAATTAGAGAGGTTTTATCAACTGCCTATGATTAAACTTCTAAATGATTCCCTGGACCACCATGTAAAAATGCTCATGTAAAAATTACATGCTCATGTAAAAATTTACCACCAGCAGGTAATTTAGAGAGTAAAGTAAATAGAATGGAAGAACCTTGGCCTGGTAACAGAACATCAATTCTCTAATGGCAGCATTGCCATCCAGACTTTAATCTAAAACCATCTGCCTTTATTTTTCTTAACCTGGTCAGTTGGACAGCACATCTGCCATCGCTGGTGTTCCCGTAGCCAAATTATATGATTAACTCTTTTAAAACAAGAGCTTAGAAATAGAATGGATTGATACTTTCATCTACTAAATGACCAGCCACAGAGTATTATCTTTACTGCCCACTTTTGGTACAGTGCAGTGATTTTTTTATTCCTACATGGTTCAACTTCTTAAGTGTGTATCTGGTTAATTTGTTCTCAGATTTCCTGTCTTCACAATTTTGGAGCAAGAGTTCTTATGCTTTAAGAGAATGGACTATTATCACAATGTATCTCTCATCACACACTCATTGCTATAATATGTACCCAGACGATCGAGTGCCTAGCTCAGCCTGACCCAGGTTTGTGTGCAAGTGTTTCGCAGATGTGTGGAAACACAGTAGAACGCATAAGGGAGGAAGAATAATTGTCCCTCTATCCTTCTGACTTCTTGGCTGAGTTCCATGTAATAAAAGATTAATAAGAGAAAAACAAAAGGAAGTGTATTAACATGTGCTGCACCAGAAAACTGAGTAACTCCCAGAGATGGCCCAAGCCACCACCTTAAATACCATCTTTAGCTAAAGACCAAAAAAAAAAAAAAAGAAAAACAGATGTTGGGGCTTGGGAAGACAGTTAAGGGGGATTACCAGGAAAACGCAGTTAACAGGGGTTAGCTTTGCTATTCAGATTAAATCAGTGCCTTCTCCATTAATATTTTCTTGTGATTTAGGCTTCATTCTTCTCATCCTGGTACACAGAGAGAAATACCCTTACTAATGGAGATTTCTTTTAGAAATGTAAGTTTTCCTTACTGAAGAGTAACTTCTACTCTGCAGAGTTTCTCCTATGTAGGCTGTTTCTCAAAAATAATCAGCTCAAAATAACCTTTATCCTTGTTAAAAACAAAATTCAACCGAGTAAAGTTGAAGACCTAATTGGCTCTATTCATGAATCAGGCAGCAACCTATCTAGTAAACAGAAGAGCACTCAGAGGGGTTCTATACAGTGGGAGAGTTTTATAGGCAGGAGGAGGGTGGGGCAAGGAAGCTTTTAGCCAAAGAAAAGAAAGAATTGTTTCAGGCCAGGTCACCTTTCAGTCATCTTTTTTGTGGGAGGGCAAGGTCTATCATGCAGATTACCTCTTCTTTCTTTGACTGGTCCTGGGGGTTGGGGGGAGGGATGAAGAGGACCCATGTGACAGGTTGCCTCCTTGGTGCTGACCAGAAAATTCCAAACTGGCAGATTAAGATTACATTCCTAGTGAGGGCTGAAAGTGTAATTAAGTCAGATGTTAAATCTAGGATTTGTATCATGGGCTTTAGCGCAAGTGACACCATTTGGGACGTGTGGTTGCCTCTTTAACATGCTAAAGAGGCACATTGTGGGGTGGCATGTTCTGCTCCCCTTCAGATGTAAAAGTCACGAACACAGAGATCTTCTTTGTTTTATTTTTGTTACGCCCTTATCTCCTGGAATAGTGACAGACATATAACAGGTACGCAATAAATAGCTTTGAAGAGAAGAATGGATATGTGAAGAGTCTCTTACTACCCTGTTACCAAGTTGTGGCAGATCTCCTGCTTTGTACAGTGCCTTTGAAGCCGAATCTGGCCTCTGTTGCCTGACACCAAATTAAATCTTGGAGACAGAGTTTTAGGTGAAGTAAAAAAGAATAGCTTTATTGCTTTGCCAGGCAAAGGGGGCCACAGATGGCTAATGCCCTCAAAACTGTGTGTCCCGACCTGGAGGGGGTAGTGAGGAGTTTTCTAGTAATGGTTCAAAGAGGGCGAAATCAGCTCATGGACATTGTTCTGATTGGTTGGTGGTGAGGTAAGTGGAAGCCAGCATTACCAACCTTCTGGTTCCAACCGGTCTGGGATCTACGTGCTTGTGGGCACCATACAGAACTTCTTCCACCTGGTGGGAGTTTCAGTATCTGCAAAACAGCTCAAAGATATCATTGTGTGTATCCTTTGAGGGGGAACCAGGACCCTGACCCAAGGCTGAACTATTGTTTCTTTCGACATTGCCCCCCTTGTCTCAACATCCCCTCCCTTCCCTAATTAATATCTGTTTGAACCTGCCCGTTGGAACTCAGGGAAGATCATGGAGGCTGAATGAAGCCTATTTCCTGTAATCAAGAAATGGGGGACACAGAAAGGCTTTTGTGCCCAGGAGTCCCACAGGGTCCTGCTCGGTATCACCTCCTAAAGGAAATTACCCTTTTCCATTTGGAAAACCTGATTATTCAAATCCCATTCAAATGTTGTCTCCTCGGATGATGGTTATAAGGATGGTTATTTCTGTCATCCTTTATTGAACATCTACTCTGTGCCTGGTATTGTGTGAGGTGCTGAGGACATGAAGGTAGTTAGGACTCTTGCCCAAAATGAATTTACAGTCTTGCAATTTTTATCTATTACCAGCTGCTTTCAAGAAGGGGACATAATGTAATTCTAATAAAGAAGCAAAGGGTCATGGAAATATAGGTCCTGGGAATTCTGAAGATGGTCTTAGTGAGTGTCTGGGTTTGTAATATTTCTTTTTCCATGCTTCTGTTAGTTAAGGTGATGCTACTTGCTGAAACAGATAAGCCTCAGTGACTTAGCATAATAGAAATATATTTCTTGCTCATGTAATTCCCAAAATCGGTGTTCTGGAGCAGTAGGCAGTTTCATCCAAAGCGAAGATTTAGGGATCTAGGTTCCTCTAGTCTTGTAGATGTGCTGTATTCAAATTCTAACGTTGCTGCTCAAGGGGAAAGAAAGATCTCATGTATCAGACCTGAAAGTGCCACAAATTGCTTCTGCCCATGATCCATTGACCAGAGGTAAGGTACATGGTCACACTTAACTGCAAGGAAGATATAGTGATGTAGTAAATGTACATACGAAGTACATTTATGCAGAACAAGAAGAGATGATTTCTATTTATCAAGCTAAAGGAATTTTAATAATTTTCTTCTTTGAAAAGTTCAGGCTGGTATTTTTTAGTTAAAAAAAATTGCCTCAAGGATTGAGACAGTTTGAATGGTTTTTTTTAAGGGAGGAATATTATTATCATTATAATAAACTACAATACAGTAAATTGTCAGCCATTCTGACAAAAACAAACACTCTAAGATACTTTTAAACATGTAGTGAATGTAGTAAAGACATGTTCCAGGAGGAAAAGAAGCGAGGTTTGGTGAATAGCCAGCAAGGGTGTCAAACAGATTCTCTGGTGTTAAGGAAATTTCCTGAGAGTGTCTACACTGGCTCTGTTATCTATGTGGAGGGATAAAGAGCCAGGAGTCAGAATAATTGGGCTTTGTTTTTCTGTTATCAGCCTGTTGACTTTTTATAGGTACTTATACTCGCTGGGCTTCTTAGATTTATGCAGAATGGGAACAAGTCACACACATCATATATTTGTCATGTATTTGTTTGGAAGATTGGATAAAATAATGACTACGGAAGTATGTTGTGAGGTGCACATTGCAGTATAAATGCAAGGGGGCACCTCTTTTTCCCTCCTCATCACTATCACCATTAAGATCACAAAATATTAGGAGAAGACAGCAGGCAAAGTGGGGATGTCCAATTTGGCTTCAGCTTTCCCTTGTACCACTTGTCTCTCACCCTCTCGATTCATACTGAAATCCTTCTAATAAGTCATGCCCTCTAATAATCATGCCCACATCCATCATACATTCCCTTGCCAAAGACTTATTGGGGGACTAACAATAAAAAACTACCATTACCTTTTTTTGAGCTCTGACTCTGTGGCTGGCACTAGACTACGTATGCATTTTACCCACACGATCTCATTTGGTCCTCCCTCACAACAACTCTAGGAGGCAGGTTCTATTCTCACCTCTTGTTTTTACAGATAGAAAAACCAAAGCTCACAGAGGTGAAGCCAGTCGTTTGAAGTCTCATAGCTCAACACTGGCAGTCTGACCCCAGAGCCCATGCTTGTGACTCCTGTACTCCTTTGGCTTTTCATGTGGCTATCATGTGCTGGGCACATGCCAGGTAGCAGATGCTTCCATGGTGAGCAAGAAAATGAGATTCCTGACTTTGAGGAGCTTTTATCCTGACTTTCAACAGCCTTCAGGCCCTTACCCACACTGGTACCAGCAATGGTCTCCCTGTACCACCCTTTACCCTTTCTCAGCCTAGCTGGTTTCTCCTTACCCTGAAGACTCAGGTCAGGCATCACTTTCTCCAGACCTTCCTGAATGCTCAGGGAGTGCCTAGAAGGGTTCTCCCATATGCTCCTGAGCAGAGGCAGTACTTCCTAGTGGTTAAAGTCCTGGGTATGGATACAGGTAGACTGTCTTATCTCAAATTCTGGCTCCATCACTTCCAAGCAATGTAATTTGGGGTAGTTCACGTCCCTGCTCTGGGTCTCAGTTTCTGTATGTGTAAAATGGGATTGTTACAAGAATGAAATCAGATGATACGTGTTAAACAGTGTGGCACTTGCATGGTAAGTGCTTAGTTAAATTAGTTAACTCTCTTTAACTACCATTATAAAAGACTGATCAATCACCATATAACAATCTCATTTCTTCCACTTGCCCAGGGTTGCAGGGCCTCCTGTAAAAAATAGGGATTCTGACTTGGAATCTGCCTTCAATTTCGAAGATCTGGAGTTTGAACTGAAAGGTCAACATCTCCAAACCCAGAATGCTGGTATCTTGAGCTAAACATAGAGAAGTTCCATGACTTGACCAAAGCCTCCATTTTTGATAATGTTGCACCCTTAATGAACACACCCAGCTCCACAGAAACACAGGGCTGATTTATGATTTTTATCACATCAGCCTTTACTCATCTGCAGTGAAGAATAATTAGGTGGTGGCTGGTACAGAGAATGGCAGTACACTCAGCCAGGAGGGGAGTTCTTCTAGCATTTCAATTCCCTTGCTGAGATAGCTTTCCTTCCTTTCCATTGTTGCTCAGTTGAACCTGATGGGGCTCTGTGGGAAGCATAGTCATCTCTTTCTCTGCACCTCTTCTCCCAGGCCCAGGCATGTTTATAGTCTCCAGGTGAGAATGAGACATGTCTGGGTAACAAATTAGCCAAAACAGAACGTTGAGAGACTTGTGGAACACATACAAATTTCAGTGGGTTAAAGGTCAGTGTCCAATAAATTGAGTCTGAGCAAGGCTTTTTCTCCCAGGGTTTGGAGTGCTGCAGAGCTTAATCTTGGATCTCCTAGGGTCTATAAAGGAAGCAGCGGGTGTCCAGAATATCAGTCTTCGTTTCACTCCAAATACATACGTGTTCTCGGCTCCAGAGAAATCTCCATTTTGTCCACTGGAAGCTTTGGTTCACTCTTTTCTCCCCTGCTGTGCTTAGAAGCCCGAGTCTGCCTATAAGCTACATGGGTACATACCTTCAATTAAAGTCTGGAAATTTAGAAGAAGAAGAAAAAAAGACTCCTTGGTTGTTGTTATCTGAAATTTAAAAATATGCGCTATAAAGAATGTGGCAACTTTAAAATGCAGCTGCATATTCTTTGACATCTCTCCCGTGGAGAGATGGGGTCTATGTCACCTCTCCTTAAATCTGGGAAGGTCTTTGATAGATTGAACCTATAAAAAGTGGTGCTAGATGACTTCTGAGGCTAGGTCATAAAATACCATGAAGTTTCCGCCTTGCTCTTGGAATGTTAGCTCTTGGAACACTTGCCCTTGGAGTCCTAAGCCTCTATGTAAGAACGTTGACTACGCTTAAGCCTCCGTACTGTGAGGAAACCTAAGCCCCAAGGAACAGCCTCCCGATGCTCCAGTCAATAGTTTCAGCTGAAACTAGCTTCTGTGTCATCCCAGCCCGGGTGTCAAATGTGTTGTGAGTGAGAAAACCCAGATGGTTCCAGTCCCCAGTTGTTTAAGTCATATCCAGACATCTGAGTCACCGCAGCCACGCATGTCTTCCAAACAGAGGCTCAGACATCGAGGGAGAGAGACAAGCCAGCCCTATTGTTCCCTGTCCAAAATCCTAACCTACAGGATCCATGAGGATAATAAAATGGTTGTTGCTTTCTGTCACTACATTTTTGGATTGTTTGTTATATAGCAATAGATAGCTGGAACAGTGGTTTTCATGGAGTTATCCCACAAGTGCCAAGTAAGAGAAGCAGGGTAACTGCAAGCCCAGTTGAAAAAAGATGACAAGAATCTAGGAATCATTCGAATTTAAGAATTATAAGGATCCTGTCATCTAGTGATTTACGGCCTTGCAGTTGCTATTAATCTAAATTTTCTGTTTAACATCTTCAAGCAGAGATCATTTATTTTTGCTTACCTACTTTCAATGATAAGGAACTCATAACTTCATGAAGCAACCTCTCTTGCAGTACACTGGATACACTGAAAGAAAGGTGTTTCTCCTGCTAGATAGAGATGGTTGGTGACAGAACAAACACATATGCCTGAGAGAAAGTGACTTCAAGAAGAGACTCCACCTATACAAGTTGGTGCTTATGAAAAAAACAGCAAATACTATGACACCTGCTGCTTGGACTACACAGCTGGAATTTGTCACACATATGCTGCTGCCTTCTTTTTTTCAAAGGCTTTTTGTAATGTGTAATTCATGATGTGATATTTCATTCCAGTGGTAAAGGATAGGAAGAAATCAAAACGAATCAGGGTAATGTTCTTAGAAATGTAAAGACTGGTGTGTAGGCTCAAAGAATGTCTGAGGCAGGAAGAGAAGTCATATTTCATCACAAGCTGAATGTAAATAAACAGTGCAATGCAGGTGCAGAAAATGCTACTTCATTCTGCAGTAGATAGGGTAGAGAGGTCGCAAGTGCCAGGTGATTTACTGTTCCGAAGATACATCAAATCCTATTTGAGGAATTGCCTTCAATTCTGGGAATTCTATTTAAGACGGATAGTGATAGCCTAGACATTTTTCAGAAGATGTCAACAAAGATATCTTTGTTCACAAGGTGGAGAGAAGTCTAGAAACTGTGTCATGTAGAATATAATGGAAGAGTCTGGACATGTTTAACAGAAAGAGGAAAATATTGGGTGGGCCAAAATGTGCCTTCAGTTTTTTAAGTAAAAATAAAAGACACATTTTTCATTTTCACCAAGAACTTTATTGAACAACATATTCACCCTTTTGTTCCACTACCTTCTGCCAGTTTTCAGAGAACTTCATAATTCCATCTTCCCAAAACATTTTATCTTTTTGAGCAAAGAACTGTTCCAGGTAACTTTTTTAGTCTTCCAGGGAATTGAAATTTTTTCCATTAAGAGAACTTTGTAGGGGCTTCCCTGGTGGCACAGTGGTTGAGAGTCCACCTGCCAGTGCAGGGGACACGGGTTCATGCCCCGGTCCGGGAGGATCCCACATGCCGCGGAGCGGCTGGGCCCGTGAGCCATGGCCGCTGAGCCTGCGCGTCTGGAGCCTGTGCTCCGCAACGGGAGAGGCCACAACAGGGAGAGGCCCGCGTACCGCAAAAAAAAAAAAAAAAAAAAAAAAAGAGAACTTTGTAAAGACTGAAATCAATGGAAATCTGAAGGTGCAATGTCTGGTGAATACGGTGAATGAGTCAGAACTTCCCAGCCAAGCTGTAACAGTTTTTGCCTGGTCATAAAAGAAACATGCAGTCTTGCGTTATCCTGATGGAAGATTATGCATTTTCTGTTGACTAATTCTGGACACTTTTCGTAGAGTGCTGCTTTCAGTTGGTCTAATTGGGAGCAGTACTTGCTGGAATTAATCATTTGGTTTTCCAAAAGGAGCTCGTAATAGAGGACTCCCTTCTAATCCCACCATATACACAACATCACCTTCTTTGGATGAAGACTGGCCTTTGGTGTGGTGGTGGTTCATTTCACTTGCCCCACGATCTCTTCCATTCTACATTGTTGCACAGTATCCACTTTTCATCACCTGTCACAATTTGTTTTAAAAACGGAATGTTCTCATTATATTTCAGTAGAGAATCGCATGCAGAAATATGGTCAAAAAGGTTTCTTTTCACCTAACTTATGTGGAACCCAAACATCAAAGAGATTCACATAACCAAGCTGGTGCAATGATTTTCAATGCTTAATTTGGATATTTTGAGTATGTCGGTTATCTCCCGCGTGGTATAACATTGATTGTTCGCAATTATTGTTTCGATTTGATGACTATCAACTTCAACTGGTCTACCCCACTGTGGAGCATCGTCCAGAGAGAGATCTCCAGCACGAAACTTCGCAAACCACTTTTGACACGTTCGATCAGTCACATCACCTTCTCCATACACTGCACGAACATTTTTGTACATTTCAGTTGTGTTTTTAACCTTTCTTGAAATAATAAAACATAATAGGCCAAAAATGTTGCTATTTTCTTGCATCTTCAATATTAAAATGGCTACACAAAAACTCACCAATTTTGATGTCTTTTTTAAAAATGCATGCTGATATGATGGCTGTCACATACAATCTAACAAAATTGTTTCAAATGAAGTTAAAGACAACTAAATGCTACTAGAGCCATCTTACAGAAAAAACCGAACGAACCTTTTGGTCCACCCAATAATGTGGGATGATGGGATGACAGCCTTCACATACTTCAAGGGTGTTATAAATAGTCAGGAGATGAATTTCGATCAACTCTATTCTTAGCACCTTAGTGTGGGCCTCCATCGTTGCTTGCGTTGACCCCTGTATCAGGTGTCTCACTGGTCTCTGTGATTTCCTTCTGCCTCCTTCAACCAGGTTTCAACAAATGCAGATGTAAGCTATTAAAACTGCAAGTCAGATCACCACAATCCCTTGTTTACTACACTTCAAACTTCTCGTTGAACTTAGAATAAAGTCCACATTTTCCCCCATATCCTATGGTGGTCCCCACCTCTGTGAGACCCAGAGATTCCATATCATAAACAAATATTTTAAATCGCCCCCTTTACTCTCTTGTAATGAATTTTACAGGTAATATAATCTACCTGATCCCTAACTTTTAAAAATAGAATTATTTTCTGTAATAACAACATAAATGCACTTATTTTCAGTTTTATTGAGAAATAATTGGCATATATCACTGTGTAAGTTTAAGGTGCACAGCATTATGATTTGATTTGCATATTTTGTGAAATGATTACCACGATAGGTTCAGATAACATCCGTCATCTCATATAGATACAATAAAAAGAGAAAGAAGAAAAGAAAAAAGGAAATATCTCCTTGTGATGAGAGCTCTTAGGGTTCACTTTTTTAATAGCTTTCCTATTTATCATACAGCAGTGCTAGGTATCATCATCATGTCGTATATTACATTCCTAGTACTTATTTAGCTTGTAACTGGAAGTTGTTACCTTTTGACCACCTTCCTCTAACTCCCATCACTCTCTGTCTCTGGTAATCACCAGTCTGGTCTCTTTTTTCAGAGTCTGAGTTTTATTTTTTATTTTTTTGGCGGTACGCGGGCCTCTCACTGCTGTGGCCTCTCCCGTTGCGGAGCGCAGGCTCGGGACGCGCAGGCTCAGTGGCCATGGCTCACGGGCCCAGCCACTCCGCGGCATGTGGGATCCTCCCGGACCGGGGCACGAACCTGTGTCCCCTGCATCGTCAGGCGGACTCTCAACCACTGCGCCACCCGGGAAGCCCCTGAGTTTTATTTATTTGTTTAATTCCACATATAAGGGAGGTCATACAGTATTTGTCTTTGTCTGACTTATTTCACTTAGCATAATACCTTCAAGGTCCATCTATGTTGTCACAAGTGGGAGGATTTCCTAGTTTTTATGGCTAAATAATATTTCAGTGTGTGTGTGTGTGTACGTGTATCACAACTTCTTTATCCATTCATGCATCAGAGAACACTTAGGTTGTTTCCATGACTTGGCTATTGTAAATAATGCTGCTGTGAATATGCAGGTGCAGATATCTTTTTGAGTTAGTGTTTTTATTTCCTTTGGATATTTTCCTGAAGTGGAATTGCTAGATCATGTGTTAGTTCTATTTTTAATTTTTTAAGGATCCTCCATACTGTTTTCCATAGTGGCTACACAAATTTACAATCCCAGTAACAGTGTGCAAGGGTTCCCTTTTCTCCACATCCATGCCAGCATGTTTTATCTTTTTTTGATAATGGCAATTCTAACAGGCATGAGGTGATATCTCATTGTGGTTTTGATTTGCGTTTCCTTAATGACTAGTGCTGTTGAGCTTCTTTTCATGTACCTGTTGGCTTTTTGTATATCTTCTTTGGAAAAGTGTCCATTCAGGTCCTTTGTCCATTTTTTTTCCATTGGCTTATTTGATTTTTTGCTATTGAGTTGTATAAGTTCTTTATGTACTTTTGGATGTTAACCTATTATCAGATATATGGTTTGCAAATATTTTTTACCATTCTGTAGGTTGTCTTTTCACTTTGTTGATGGTTTCTTTTGCTGTATAGGAGATTTGTAGTATGATGTAGTCCAACTTGTTTACTTTTTTTTTTTTTTTTTTGCTTGTGCTTTAGGTCATATCCAAAAAATCATAACCAAGATCCATCTCAGGGTGCTTTATTCCTATCTTTTCTTCTAGGATTTTCATGATTTTGGTTCTTATATTTAAATCTTTAATCCATTTTGAATTAGTATTTGTGAGTAGTGTAAGTTAGGGGTCCACTTTCATTATTTTATATGCAAATATCCCATTATGCTAGTACAATTTATTGAAGAGACTGTCTTTTCTTCATTGACTATTCTTGGCTCCCTTGTCAAATATTAGTTGACCTTATATGCTTAGGTTTATTTCTGGGCCCTTGATTCTGTTCCATTGGTTTATTTATCTGCTTTTATGCCAGTCTGTTTTTATGTTTTGATGACTATAACTTTATAGGATAGCTTGAAATCAGGAAGTGTGATGCCTTGTTTTTCTCTCTCGGGATTTATTAGGCTATTCAGAATCTTTTGTGGTTCCATATACATTTTAGCACTGTTTTTTCCTACTTCTGTAAAAAATGCCATTGGAATTTTGAAAGGGATTGCATTGACTCAATAGATGGCTTTCAGTAGTATTGACATTTTAACCATATTAATTCCTCCATGCCATGAAGATGGTATACCTTTCCATTTATTAGTGTCTTTTTTGATTTTTTTCATCAATGTCTTATAGTTTTCAGAGTGGCGATCTTTCACCTCTTGGGCTAAAGTTATTCCTATACATTTTATTGTTTTTCATGCTATTGTAAATGAGATTGATTTCCTTATTTCTTTCTCAGAAAATTTATTATCATTGTATAGAAATGCTACTGAGTTTTGTGTGTTGGTTTTGTATCCTGCAACTTTACTGAAATTCTTTATTAGATCTAATGGTTTTTTGGTTGAGTCTTTACACTTTTCTATATATAAAATCATGTCATCTGCAAATAGAGACAATTTCACTTTTTTCTTCTCAATTCTGATAACTTTTATTTCTTTATCTTGCCTGATTGCTGTATCTAGGACTTTTAGTACTGTGTTGAATAGGAGAGGTGAAAATGGGCATCCTTATCTTTGTCCTGATCTTAGAGGAAAAGCTTTCTACCTTTCACTCCTGAGTATGATGTTAGCTGTGAGCTTGTTATATATCGCCTTTATTATGTAGAGGTATATTCCTTCTATGCCTAATTTGTTAAAGGTTTCTATCATGAATGAATGTTGAATTTTGTCAAATGCTTTTCTGTATCTATTGAGAATATCATTTAATTTTTTTTTTTTGCGGTACGCGGGCCTCTCACTGTTGTGGCCTCTCCCGCTGTGGAGCACAGGCTCCGGATGTGCAGGCCCAGTGGCCATGGCTCACGGGCCCAGCCGCTCCGCGGCATGTGGGATCTTCCCGGACCGGGGCACGAACCCGTGTCCCCTGCATCGGCAGGCAGACTCCCAACCACTGCGCCACCAGGGAAGCCTCATATGATTCTTTTCTATCATTCTATTAATGTGTCTTTTCATGTTGATTGATTTATATATGTTGAACCATCCTTACATCCCAGGGATAAATCCCACTTAGTTGTGGTGAATGATCCTTTTAATGTGCTGCTGACTTTGGTTGTCTAGTGTTTTATTGAGAATTTTGGCATCTTTATTCATCAGGGATATTGGCCTGTAGTTTTAGTTTCTAGTAGTGTTTTTTTCGCCCCGCCACCGCCCCCCCCACCCCGGTTTTGGTATTAGGATGATGCTGGCCTCATAAAAGAATTTTGAGTGTTCCCTCTTCTTTGACTTTTTTGAAAGAGTTTGAGGAGAATTGGTGATAATTCTTTGTAAATATTTGGTAAAATTCACCAGTGAAGTCAGAAAGTGATTTTTTAATAATGGAATATGTATTTCAGTATGTACATCCATAGGCATAATTATACTAGAAGACATAAGAAAGTAAATGCTTGCATCTGTAAGGGGAATTGCCAGGAATATGTGAATGACAAATGCAGATTTATACACATTTGTGCTTTGAGTAGAGACTCAAATACTCAAGCAGCATTGCTACTGACATTATATCCTGAAATGTTGTTGGTAATGTTCAGGATAAAAAAGTACATGCTTCCTTCAGTTTATAAGGTATTTGTATTTCTGGGAAATTTAGGAGTTATTAAAACTTCATTTAAAAATATTGTGTTATGATGCAAAAATGGATTTAGGTTCTAGGCTCAGAAAATTATAGCAGCATTTTATCTAAATGAATGTCTACTGAGACATTAGAAAGTCATGTAGGATGAATGGCAGCTCTTTGGTGTGTGGACCATCTTGTGTGAAACAGAAAGCCCAGCAGTCCTGGATTCCAGCTTCTCGATGTCAGGAGGGAGTTTCTGTCATTGTCACTAACAAAAAACATGCCAACAGAGTTCCAGAACTGCCCAAAGGGTTGGCTAGCTCCACGGTTCCCTCAGAGAACCCTTGCCCAATGATATCTGGGTCCTATCTTCTCTAGTTCTGTCTCCTACCAGTCCTCCCCTGCTCACATGCTCCAAACTCATCGCGTTCTTTCTCTCTCTTAAAATAAGTAGTTGAATTTATATTTTCTACATCTTGGGCAGTTGTGCTACCAAATTTGCCTTGTTTTTGAGGTGTCAGCTTGAATGTCACTTTTTCAGAGAAGCAATCACGGAGCACACTGGCTCCAATTGTATCTCCATCTGCATCACTATTCTTTTACCCTGTTACATTTTCTTTGTAGTTTGATAGCACTTAATACTGCCTGAAAAGAAAAACGTTTTATTAATTTATGTGCTTGTAGTCTATTCCCTTTTCCCATTAAAATATAAGCCCTAGGAAGGCAGGAACTCTTGTCTGCTACCAGCTATATTCTAAGTGGCTAGGACAATGTCTGGTACATATTATTTCTTTAATAAGCTAGTAACTTGTCCCTTGCTCCCCTCAAGACAAACTCCAAGCTGTTTCACATGACACTTGAGGTCTCTCAACATCTTGCTCAGCTTATATTTCTCCATTCTTTACTCCTATCACTCACTAGTCTTTTTTTTTTTTTACATCTTTATTGGAGTATAATTGCTTTACAATGGTGTGTTAGTTTCTGCTTTATAACAAAGTGAATCAGTTATACATATACATATGTTCCCATATCTCTTCCCTCTTGCGTCTCCCTCCCTCATACCCTCCCTATCCCACCCCTCCAGGCGGTCACAAAGCACCGAGCTGATCTCCCTGTGCTATGCGGCTGCTTCCAACTAGCTATCTACATTATGTTTGGTAGTGTATATATGTCCATGCCTCTCTCTCGCTTTGTCACAGCTTACCCTTCCCCCTCCGCATATCCTCAAGTTCATTCCCTAGTAGGTCTGTGTCTTTGTTCCTGTCTTACCCCTAGGTTCTTCATGACATTTTTTTCCCTTAAATTCCATATATGTATGTTAGCATACGGAATTTGTCTCTCTCTTTCTGATATGCTTCACTCTGTATGACAGACTCTAGGTCTATCCACCTCATTACAAATAGCTCAATTTCGTTTCTTTTTGTGGCTGAGTAATATTCCATTGTATATATGTGCCACATCTTCTTTATTCATTCATCCGATGATGGACACTTAGGTTGTTTCCATCTCCGGGCTATTGTAAATAGAGCTGCAATGAACATTTTGGTACATGATTCTTTTTGAATTATGGTTTTCTCAGGGTATATGCCCAGTAGTGGGATTGCTGGATCATATGGTAGTTCTATTTGTAGTTTTTTAAGGAACCTCCATACTGTTCTCCACAGTGGCTGTATCAATTTACATTCCCACCAGCAGTGCAAGAGGGTTTCCTTTTCTCCACACCCTCTCCAGCATTTATTGTTTCTAGATTTTTTGATGATGGCCATTCTGACTGGTGTGAGATGATATCTCATTGTAGTTTTGATTTGCATTTCTCTAATAATTAATGATGTTGAGCATTCTTTCATGTGTTTGTTGGCAGTCTGTATATCTTCTTTGGAGAAATGTCTATTTAGGTTTTCTGCCCATTTTTGGATTGGGTTGTTTATTTTTTTTGTTATTGATCTGCATGAGCTGCTTATAAATTTTGGAGATTAATCCTTTGTCAGTTGCTTCATTTGCAAATATTTTCTCCCATTATAAGGGTTGTCTTTTGGTCTTGTTTATGGTTTCCTTTGCTGTGCAAAAGCTTTGAAGTTTCATTATGTCCCATTTGTTTATTTTTGTTTTTATTTCCATTTCTCTAGGAGGTGAGTCAAAAAGGATCTTGCTGTGATTTATGTCATAGAGTGTTCTGCCTATGTTTTCCTCTAAGAGTTTGATAGTTTCTGGCCTTACATTTAGGTCTTTAATCCATTTTGAGCTTATTTTTGTGTATGGTGTTAGGGAGTGATCTAATCTCATACTTGTACATGTAGCTGTCCAGTTTTCCCAGCATGACTTATTGAAGAGGCTGTCCTTTCTCCACTGTACATTCCTGCCTCCTTATCAAAGATAAGGTGACCATATGTGCGTGGGTTTATCTCTGGGCTTTCTATCCTGTTCCATTGACCTATCTTTCTGTTTTTGTGCCAGTACCATACTGTATTGATTACTGTAGCTTTGTAGTATAGTCTGAAGTCAGGGAGCCTGATTCCTCCAGCTCTGTTTTTCGTTCTTGAGATTGCTTTGGCTATTCGGGGTCTTTTGTGTGTCTATACAAATTGTGAAATTTTTTGTTGTAGTTCTGTGAAAAATGCCAGTGGTAGTTTGATAGGGATTTCATTGAATCTGTAGATTGCTTTGGGTAATAGAGTCATTTTCACAATATTGATTCTGAAATTCCAAGAACATGGTATATCTCTCCATCTATTTGTATCATCTTTAATTTCCTTCATCAGTGTCTTATAATTTTCTGCATATAGGTCTTTTGTCTCCTTAGGTAGGCTTATTCCTAGATATTTTATTCTTTTTGTTGCAGTGGTAAATGGGAGTGTTTTCTTGATTTCACTTTCAGATTTTTCATGATTAGTGTATAGGAATGCCAGAGATTTCTGTGCATTAATTTTGTATCCTGCTACTTTACCAAATTCATTGATTAGCTCTAGTAGTTTTCTGGTAGCATCTTTAGGATTCTCTATGTATAGTATCATGTCATCTGCAAACAGTGACAGCTTTACTTCTTCTTTTCCGATTTTGATTCCTTTTATTTCCTTTTCTTCTCTGATTGCTGTGGCTAAAACTTCCAAAACTATTTTGAATAATAGTGGTGAGAGTGGGCAACCTTGTCTTGTTCCTGATCTTAGTGGAAATGCTTTCAGTTTTTCACCATGGAGGATGATGTTGGCTGTGGGTTTGTCATATATGGCCTTTATTATGTTGAGGAAAGTTCCCTCTATGCCTACTTTCTGCAGGGTTTTTATCATAAATAGGTCTTGAATTTTGTCGAAAGCTTTCTCTGCATCTATTGAGATGATCATATGGTTTTTCTCCTTCAATTTGTTAATATGGTGTATCACGTTGATTGATTTGTGTATATTGAAGAATCCTTGCATTCCTGGAATAAACCCCACTTGATCATGGTGTGTGATCCTTTCAATGTGCTGTTGGATTCTGTTTGCTGGTATTTTGTTGAGGATTTTTGCATCTATGTTCATCAGTGATATTGGCCTGTAGTTTTCTTTCTTTGTGACATCCTTGTCTGGTTTTGGTATCAGGGTGATGGTGGCCTCGTAGAATGAGTTTGGGAGTGTTCCTCCCTCTGCTGTATTTTGGAAGAGTTTGAGAAGGATAGGTGTTAGCTCTTCTCTATATGTTTGATAAAATTCGCCTGTGAAGCCATCTGGTCCTGGGCTTTTGTTTGTTGCAAGATTTTTAATCACAGTTTCAATTTCAGTGCTTGTGATTGGTCTGTTCATATTTTGTATTTCTTCCTGATTCAGTCTTGGCAGGTTGTGCATTTCTAAGAATTTGTCCATTTCTTCCAGGTTGTCCATTTTATTGGCATAGAGTTGCTTGTAGTAATCTCTCATGATCTTTTGTATTTCTGCAGTGTCAGTTGTTACTTCTCCTTTTTCATTTCTAATTCTATTGATTTGAGTCTTCTCCCTTTTTTTCTTGATGAGTCTGGCTAATGGTTTATCAATTTTATCTTCTTAAAGAACCAGCTTCTGGTTTTATTGATCTTTGCTATTTCCTTTATTTCTTTTTCATTTATTTCTGATCTGATTTTTATGATTTCTTTCCTTCTGCTAACTTTGGGGTTCTTTGTTGTTCTGTCTCTAATTGCTTTAGGTGCAAGGTTAGGTTGTTTATTTGAGATGTTTCCTGTTTCATAAGGTAGGATTGTATTGCTATAAACTTCCCTCTTAGAACTGCTTTTGCTGCATCTCATAGATTTTGGGTCGTTGTGTCTCCATTGTCACTTCTTTCTAGGTATTTTTTTATTTCCTCTTTGATTTTTTCAGTGATCACTTCGTTATTAAGTAGTGTATTGTTTAGCCTCCATGTGTTTGTATTTTTTACAGATCTTTTCCTGTAATTGATATCTAGTCTCATAGCGTTGTGGTCGGAAAAGATACTTGATACAATTTCAATTTTCTTAAATTTACTAGGGCTTGATTTGTGACCCAAGATATGATCTATCCTGGAGAATGTTCCATGAGCACTTGAGAAAAATGTGTATTCTGTTGTTTTTGGAGGGAATGTCCTATAAATATCAATTAAGTGCATCTTGTTTAATGTATCATTTAAACCTTGTGTCTCCTTATTTATTTTCATTTTGGATGATCTGTCCATTGGTGAAAGTGGGGTGATAAAGTCCCCTACTATGAATGTGTTACTGTCGATGTCCCCTTTTATGGCTGTTAGTATTTGCCTGATGTATTGAGGTGCTCTTATGTTGGGTGCATAAATATTTACAATTGTTATATCTTCTTCTTGGATCGATCCCTTGATCATTATGTAGTGTCCTTCTTCGTCTCTTGTAATAGTCTTTATTTTAAAGTCTATTTTGTCTGGTATGAGAATTGCTACTCCAGCTTTCTTTTGGTTTCCATTTGCATGAAATATCTTTTTCCATCCCCTCACTTTCAGTCTGTATGTGTCTCTAGGTCTGAAGTGGGTCTCTTGTAGACAGCAAATATATGGGTCTTGTTTTTGTATCCATTCAGCCAATCTGTGTCTTTTGGTGGGAGCATTTAGTCCATTTACCTTTAAGGTAATTATCGATATGTATGTTCCTATTCCCATTTTCTTAATTGTTTTGGGTTCGTTATTGTAGGTCTTTTCCTTCTTTTGTGTTTCTTGCCTAGATAAGTTCCCTTAGCAGTTGTTGTAAAGCTGGTTTGGTGGTGCTGAACTCTCTCAGCTTTTGCTTTTCTGTAAAGGTTTTAATTTCTCCATCAAATCTGAATGAGATCCTTGCTGGGTAGAGTAATCTGGGTTGTAGTGTTTTCTCCTTCATCACTTTAAATATGTCCTGCCAGTCCCTTCTGGCTTGCAGAGTTTCTGCTGAAAGATCAGCTTTTAAACTTATGGGGATTCCCTTGTGTGTTATTTGTTGTTTTCCCCTTGCTGCTTTTAATATGTTTTCTTTGTATTTAATTTTTGACAGTTTGATTAATATGTGTCTTGGTGTATTTCTTCTTGGATTTATCCTGTATGGGACTCTCTGTGCTTCCTGGACTTGATTAACTATCTCCTTTCCCATATTAGGGAAGTTTTCAACTATAATCTCTTCAAATATTTTCTCAGTTCCTTTCTTTTTCCCTTCTTCTTCTGGAACCCCTATAATTCGATTGTTGGTGCGTTTGATGTTTTCCCAGAGGTCTCTGAGACTGTCCTCAGTTCTTTTCATTCTTTTTTCTTTATTCTGCTCTGCAGTAGTTATTTCCCGTATTTTATCTTCCAGGTCACTTATCCGTTCTTCTGCCTCAGTTATTCTGCTATTGATCCCATCTAGAGTATTTTTAATTTCATTTATTGTGTTGTTCATCGTTGTTTGTTTCACCTTTAGTTCTTCTAGGTCCTTGTTAAATGTTTCTTGCATTTTCTCTATTCCTTTTCCAAGATTTTGGATCATCTTTACTATCATTATTCTGAATTCTTTTTCAGGTAGACTGCCTATTTCCTCTTCATTTGTTAGGTCTGGTGGGTTTTTATCTTGCTCCTTCATCTGCTGTGTGTTTTTCTGTCTTCTCATTTTGCTTTTCTTACTGTGTTTGGGGTCTCCTTTTTGCAGGCTGCAGGAGGTTCGTAGTTCCCGTTTCTGGTGTCTGCCTCCAGTGGCTAAGGTTGGTTCAGTGGGTTGTGTATGCTTCCTGGTGGAGGGGACTAGTGCCTGTGTTCTGGTGGATGAGGCTGGATCTTGTCTTTCTGGTGGGCAGGTCCACGTCTGGTGGTGTGTTTTGGGGTGTCTGTAGACTTATTATGATTTTAGGCAGCCTCTCTGCTAATGGGTGGGGTTGTGTTCTTGTCTTGCTAGTTGTTTGGCATAGGATGTCCAGCACTGTAGCTTGCTGGTCGTTGAGTGAAGCTGGGTGCTGGTGTTGAGATGGAGACCTCTGGTAGATTTTCACCGTTCGATATTATGTGGAGCTGGGAGGTCTCTAGTGGACCAGTGTCCTGAAGTTGGCTCTCCCTCCTCAGAGGCACAACACTGACTCCTGGATGCTGCACCACGATCCTTTCATCCACACGGCTCAGAATAAAAGGGAGAAAAAGTAGAAAGAAAGAATTAGTAGAAGTAGAAAGAGAGAAAGAAAGAAAGAAAGAAAGGAGGGAGGGTGGGAGGGAGGAAGGAAGGAAGGAAGGAGAGAAGGAAGGAAAAAAAGAAAGGAGAGAAAGTAAAATAAAATAAAGTAAGATAAAATATAATAAAGTTATTAAAATAATTATTAAGAGAAAAAAATTAAAAAGAGAAAAAAACAAAAAACGGACGGATAGAACCCTAGGACAAATGGTGGAAGCAAAGGTATACAGACAAAATCTCACCCAGAAGCATACACATACACACTCACAAAAAGAGGAAAAGGGAAAAAAATAATAAATCTTGCTCTCAAAGTCCACCTCCTTAATTTGGGATGATTCGTTGTCTATTCATGTATTCCACAGATGCAGCAGGGTACATCAAGTTGATTGTGGCGCTTTGAATCCGCTGCTTCTGACGCTGCTGGGAGAGATTTCCCTTTCTCTTCATTGTTCTCAGAGCTCCCAGGGGCTCAGCTTTGGATTTGGCTCCGCCTCTGCGTGTAGGTCGCCGGAGGGCGTCTGTTCTTCGCTCATGCAGGATGGGGTTAAAGGAGCCGCTGATTCAGGGGCTCTGGCTCACTCAGGCCGGGGGGAGGGGCGATCCTGCGGCGTAAGCGGCCGGTGTGACGTTGCACCAGCGTGAGGCGCACCGTGCGTTCTCCCGGAGGAGTTGACCCTGGATCCCGGGACCCAGTGGCGGGCTGCACAGGCTCCCCGGAAGGGTGTGTGGAGAGTGACCTGTGCTCACACACAGGCTTCTTGGTGAGAGCAGCAGCAGCAGCCTTAGCGTCTCATGCCCGTCTCTGGGGTCCGCGCTTTTAGCTGCGGCTCGCACCCGTCTCTGGAGCTCATTTAAGCAGCGCTCTTAATCCCCTCTCCTCGCGAACCAGGAAACAAAGAGGTAAGAAAAAGTCTCTTGCCTCTTCGGCAGGTCCAGACTTTTCCCCAGACTCCCTCCCGGCTAGCTGTGGTGCACTAACCCCCTGCAGGCTGTGTTCACACCGCCAACCCCAGTCCTCTCCCGGCGCTCAGACCGAAGCCCGAGCCTCAGCTCCCAGCCCCGCCCGCCCCGGCGGGTGAGCAGACCATCCTCTCAGGCTGGTGAGTGCCGGTTGGCACCGATCTTCTGTGCGGGAATCTCTCCGCTTTGACCTCAGCACCCCTGTGACTGTGCTCTACTCCGCGGCTCCGAAGCTTTCCCCCTCCACCACCCGCAGTCTCTGCCCGCGAAGGGGCTTCTAGTGTATGGAGACCTTTCCTTCTTCACAGCTCCCTCCCACTGGTGCAGGTCCTGTCCCTATCCTTTTGTCTCTGTTTATTCTTTTTTCTTTTGCCCCACCCAGGTACGTGGGGGGTTTCTTGCCTTTTGGGAGGTCTGAGGTCTTCTGCCAGCGTTCAGTAGGTGTTCTGTAGGAGTTATTCCACGTGTAGATGTATTTCTGGTGTATCTGTGGGGAGGAAGGTGATCTCCGCGTCTTAATCTTCCACCATCTTCTCGGAAGCCTCTAATCTTTCTTTTTAAATATAGTTTCTCAAATATGCCATGCCATTTACTGTTTCATTCCTTTGCATGTTGTGTTTCCTCTTTCTGGAATTGAGCTAAGGTGAGACTCCCTCAATTTCCTCCTCCCTCCCATTCTTTGGAGGATTACACACCCTTCCTTTGGATACACCCTTTCCATAGTTGGCCCTGCAACTATGCTTATACACGAGATCACATTTGTTGGTGTATGCTTCTCTTTCCAACTATACTTTGAGCTTATTGAGAGCAGAGACCACTTCTTAATCATGTTTATATGCCCAGTGATCAGTATGGTACCTGACATAAAATAAGTCATAGAATTCTATTTCGTTATGTCAGAGTTGGATTATCATCTCAGCTACTTGAGAACATTTGGAATCTCAACTCTGTCATTGATTTCATTGATTTTCCCCAGTATCATATCAACTATAAATTTGTTAAATATGCGCAAATGGTAGAGACTTCACAGGGGCACATATATATGTAGGTTAATCCCTTGAAATTGCAGTGACAGAATGCTTTTAAGATCACTTTGTTGTTATTGATATTTCCTGAGTATGGGGTGCTGGTCACATTTCTAAACTTTCTGTGCATTTTCTCATTGAAACCTTCAGCAACTCAGTGGTAAGCGTTACTTCGTTACTTAGAGTAAACTTGACCAGGTCACTGCTGGTAAGTAGAAGAACATAATTAACCTTAATGTATGTGACCCCAGAGCCCAAGATTTTAACCACTATGCTAGGTCTTTTCTATGCCATTTCTGTATTTCTTAGACTCAACCATCCTTGTATCTGGCTGGAGAAGAGTTAATAGAGATATTTTAAAGTTAATCCTATTTAATCAGGATAAAGAAGTTTTCAGTCCCTCCTCCCCACAAACAAGACCATACTCTTTTGTTAATTATTGCTTTTTCTCCTCCTTTCTTTCTGTCAGGGAAGCTCAGTTTATTATGGGTCATTGTGGATGCAACTAAGTTAATGACAATTGATGTTCATCCCCTGCTCCTCCTGTTAGTGGCTCTGTATCAGCATTCACTCCCCTTGCAGTGGGCATGCCCCTCTCCATCACTTTTCTTCTATCAGCCGAGGTTTTGCCTCACCCAGTGAACTTCTATTCACTCTGAATAGCTATTCAACATAATTCCTCACTGTCCAAAGCTGCAAGTTCATCATGCACCTGGACCCGGTGTCCTTGTTAACCACAGTAATTGCTCACCACTCATGAGCTGTGAAAAATAGAGATGACTGTTCTCATCACTCAGGTTGCTCACCATCTGAGGGAGGTTGCTAGGAGTGTTAGGATTCACATAAGAGGGACCGTGGGGCTAGCAGTGGAACACCCACCAGAACTGCAAGTTTTGGATCTCTGCTTGTGATTCCTATTTTCCTGAGTTGGCAAATTGGTTCGGACTGCTACTCCGTGGCTCTTGTTTGTTCACAACTTCCCTGGGAGCTCCCCCGAGTGTAATCTGAAACCAGCCCCCATACATGGAGGGCAGGGAGAAACCAAAGAAAGAGGCAGGCCACTCCAGGTTTGTAGGTGGCAGGGTTAATGAACAAGGGAATGAATTTACGAGGCTTGTCATGGGTGGCTGCAAGATGAGTAGTTTTCTGCACCTATCAGTCAAATCTTAAAAGTTTACGTAGAGGACTTAACTGGGTTCAGTTACACACAAAGTCCAGATGATCTCAACAGCACATGACTATCTCCAGGCTGTGTCCTTGGCAGCTTCTGGCATGGAGAAGGCAAGTGAAGCACACATGCCAAGAACGGGTGTAGTGGGTGAGGAGCCACTGATGCCCAGGTCCAGCTTGTGCGTCAAACCAGCAGTCACATCTTCTTCTTCTTTTTTTTAAATTAATTAATTAATTTATTTATTTATTGGCTGTGTTGGGTCTTTGTTGCTGCGCACAGGCTTTCTCTAGTTGCAGCGAGCAGTGGCTACGCTTCGTTGCGGTGCACGGGCTTCTCATTGTGGTGGCTTCTCTTATTGCGGAGCACGGGCTCTAGGCGCACAGGTTTCAGTAGTTGTGGCTCGCAGGCTCTAGAGTGCAGGCTCAGTAGTTGCGGTGCACGGGCTTAGTTGCTCTGGGGCACGTAGGATCTTCCCAAACCAGGGCTCGAACTGGGGTCCCCTGCATTGGCAGGCAGATTCTTAACCGCTGCATCATCAGGGAAGCCCTGTCACATCTTCATGATGATGTCTGCCAACATGTTCGCATCTCCATCTCCAGGGTTTCTGAGGCTGAAGCTTCCATAGAGGGGTTCCTCCCTCCCAGGCCTCTCCTTCCTTGCCTCCAGTGCTCCATCTTGGTATCCAGCCTGCACTCTGTGGGCATCGTCCAATGCGCTTCCTGGCCAGGCCATGAACTTTCATCCCGAAGCTTCACTAAAGGCATTTGTCTTATAGTGGAATTATTTTGATAGCAATAAACCAGAAACCAATCCATCTGGCTTAATTTGAGAGGAATTTATCATAAGGAGTGAGGGGTACGTCTTTGAACCTAAGGCTTAAAGATTTGACCATCCTTCAGGAGGGACATACTGGACTTGGAAGGCCACTGGATGCCAAGGCAGATATTCTGTTAATCTTATTCCCTCTCTAGTTCCACATACACTGCCCTCTACACATATACTCTACATTTTGCTTTTCAGTCTTGCTTTGCTGATCACCTCTGTCAGCTCAGTCATGGCGCACAGACCATAAATGTCTTTCCCAAAGCAGCAGCCTCAGTTTACATGTCCTGAGCAGTGTGGGATTTGCAGTTAACTGAATATTCTTTCTGAATTCCCATTCCATATTCTCCTCTCACTGCACTCCAAATTCTCTTCTATTACACACGCCCCACTCTCTGTCTCTTCTCCCAGATTTTTGCATATCAAGGTGTCAGCCCAACAAACGGCCCCACATTCATCAAAATCCATCCTCTTAGAAGATAGCTGTTTTAACTTACCAAAACCAACATTTTTATTGTTATTATAACGTTTCAAAAGTCTTAAAAAATTGCCTGTGTCATAAGCTCATTATTTTAAGGCAGAATGGTTGCCCTGGGTATTGTTGAAAGCCATTCTTTTCTCTGAATATTCCTGTCTTCTTCTCTTCTCCCTCCCTCCCTTTTTAGAGGGAGAGAGAGAGGGAGAGGGAGAGGGAGAAGGAAAGGGAAAGGGAATACGAATGAACAAATACAGCTCAAACCAACAACAAGGGAAGTCCTCTGAGAGAAATCAAAGCCTGGGGATGCTGTAGTGGATTTTTTCCTCTACTTAGCACCCACTTTATACTTCTCCCACTTTGGTGAACTCCCTCCCCAGCTTTCTTTTGGGTAGTTATCTCTTCTTCCTTATAGTATAGCTTCTGGGTGGGACTGTCAATAAGTTGCCTTCCTCTTCCCAGCCAAAGCGTCAGCGAATGACCCAAACAAAGGCAAATGGATTGATTCTCATTTTGGGGACTTTAAATATTGAGTTCAGTGATTCCAGCAAGAAGAGGTGCTCAGAGCCGCTGCTTTGTGGTGTTGTCACCCCGACTGTTGATCAGATCCTGCTGATTGGATCCCTGCTTCCTTTTTTTCTTCTAAGATTGGCGATTTAGTAGTTTCTTTAATTCTTTAAGTGACCCTATACACTCCCAGTAAAACTGTTTTTCTCAAGGTAGGCAGAGCCACTTCTGTTGTTTGTTAATAAAATAACACAAGCAAAGACCCAGCTGATATAGAGACTATATTATAGAAATTCTTGATTCCATAGATTTTATCTTGCATGATCCTCTGGACATGGTTTCTCTGTTACACTCGCACTGGGGTGCTGAGAATTGAATGGGCAAGTATAGTGGCTCAGGGCCTTGTTTATTTCAGGCAGAATTAACAGAGTGTTGTAATGGAAATGGAGTCATATATGTTCATGGTTGTATTACAAAGTTTGGTCTGGGTTCCGGAGATAGATATCCCAGGTAAAGTTTAATTAACAACAACTCAAAATCAATCCAACTTTGAATGTGCTGCAACTTGAATCTCACAGCTTGGCTCCTTTTCCTTGTTTCATTAGCAAAGATTTTTCATTATCTGTGGGAATAGAGTAATACATATATTTATAATGTACAGGACAGTATACAATAGGAAGGGGATTCTGAATTAGTTTGGCAGCTGAGGGATGCAAACAGGGAAATCTTTCAATGGCTTGGAAACAACATAGTCCCCATCACACCTGGGTGACTTCCTGTGGTTGTACAGGTAAGCCCTGTTTTCTCTCTCTCTCTTTGTCCCTCTCGCCTCTCTCCCTTTCTTCTTCTCCCCCATCCTCCCCTCTCCCCCTCTTCTCTTACCCATGTGCATACCTTATACAAGTTTTCTATTCTGTTTATATCTAATATTGAGCAGCATCTTTCTCTCCTGTGATTAAAAGCAAGGACTTTAGGATAAGACAGCAGAAAGATTTCATTTCACCTCTGTCACTTTCTAGCTGTGTGACCAAAGACAAGTACTTTTTTAAAGGCCCAGTGTTCTCATCGTCAAAGTGAAAAGAATAAAAGTCTTCATATGTGGGTTAGAAGGAAAGAACTCGACATAGTGACTGGCCCATGGTGGGTGCTTTATCTATTTCTATTATTGTTATTTCCTTCCATAAAAGAAGAAAATTCCTCCTCACTCATTCTCAGCATGTACTTGTTACACTTACCTTTGCCTCACTGCATTCAACTGTCTTCTCATTGTGTTCAAGCCCCTCCCTTCCCTTGCCCCATAGTAATGGTCCCCAGAGGGAAATATTATGGAATCTCATTCCTAGGAGTATTTTAGTAACAATGGAGAAATGTTAGCACTTAGGAGAATCCTGGTGAATTTCCCTTTACACTAGGGAAACATAATTTTAGATTATTTTAGTAATTTCTTCACAGCGTATTGCCTTTTTCAGTGTCTCACTTCCCATGGTCTTTTCAGAATTCAGGTAAATTTCCAGATAAAAGCTATAAAGAAAAATATGGATACTAGATGTTGCAACCCAGGGTCAAACCTCACTCAGAATCTTGGAACAAGTTGTAAGTACAAACAAGATTTTTGAAACTGAGCCCACTGTGGAGGAGAATATCTCTGTGTATTTATTACAACAACAAAAAATGAGTTCACGTTCAGTGATCAGACTTGTTGAGAATGCTTTGTAGAAATAATTTTTTCTCCTGCAATAAAGGATATTAACATTTGTGTGTGCGGAGTCTTTTTGAAAAATAGGTTCATTTAAAGGATATCTCTCACTTCCCTTAAATGTCCTGTTGTTGGTATATTTGATGTCGGTGTTGAGAAAACTTTTATTCTTTTAAGCCCAGCAATATGTGAGAAATACTGTTTTTCTAGCTAAGACAGTCTCAACTTGGCTGTTTTCCTAGACTCCTGATTCTGCTTTAAGATGTGTACTCTAGATTATGGCCAACATGCGTGCATATTTCTTACAGATGCGTTAAACTTGGGGGCTTATCAATAGTTGGACTTGAAAGTATGGTGGCTCTAATGGGAAAACCTTGCTTTGCTGAACCATTAATGCTCAAGGTTTAAGTGTAAAAGCCCAACTGTGTCTAATCCACTCCCTATCACCATTTCCAACAGGAGCTTGGAACATCTCAAAGTCAGGAGCTAAGCGGAGGCAGGGCTCTAGTGATTTAAGAGGCTAAAGAGATTTTCTCTCTGAGTCAAAATTTTTCTCATACTGCTGTGAGATTTGACACTGGAGTGCAGCATTCCAATCCCTGTTTAATACAGGGACTTTGAAGGTAACCTCATTGTCTGTCTTGGTTCTCTTTCTTTCTTATGGTGTTTGACAATAAATTCTGCCTCATGGTACCCCAGGCAAACTGACTGATAACCCTCCTCAAATAATGATTGATGGTCCAGTTCTCTAGAAGTTTGCATTCAGATCTGTTTCACAACAAAATGCATTTCTGTGACATGTGTAATCCTCTGTAAGCTTGACTAGAGAGCTTGGTTTCTGTTTTCCCTGGGATTTGTGTGTATGTGTGTGAGGGGGTAGGGGATATAATTTATCTTACTTTGAAGATGAGAGAGAAACATTGAGGAGACTGAACAGTGTTAGGAGGCAGAAATAAAACTAAGGAAACATGATATAGAGAAATAAATGGGGAAAATAAATTTAAATAACGGGAAGGGGAGAGAAAAGGAAAGCAAGATTTTTTCACTTTTATGGCAAAACGTAGGTCAAATTAAAAGAAAATCTCAACTTGTGTTTAAAATATTGTCTTAGCATAAAAGAGTGAAAATGTTCCGAGGTAAATAAAGGGGACCGTGTAAGCCCTCTGTTCCTCTCTCTCCCCACCACCCTTATTGCACTCCCAGGGATAATCACTATTAATGTGACCTGTGTTCTTTCACTTCCTGTTGGGTGATCTTGGGAAGGCCACTGAACTCTCCAAGCCTTGGTTCCCACATCTGTAAAGTGGGAATAATACAAACTACTCATCTCACAGCCTTATTGAGAGGACTTAAAGGTATATGTCTTTGGTATATATGTATGGCACAAAGTAAGAGCTCAGTGAACATTGGGCATTATTTTTGTAGGCACATACAAACACATGTATTTTCTAAAAAATAAAAATGGCATCTCATCATGTATACTGTGATAAAAATTACTATTTTTAATATAATGACATGTGAGAAACATTAAAAATGATTGCTGTATATTATTCTATTTAAATGCATGCATACAATCCCATTACAGTTAATGATGTTTTCTTCAGTTTGCCTCATTCTTTTTATGCCTTCTCCATCCATACAAGCCATCTTGAGGAAATCCACGTAAAAGCTTAAATGTGTATGCATATATTTTCCTTCATGCTCATATATATCATAGACAAAAGCATATATGCATATTCATATGGAGATTTTGTCATAGATTTACAAAAATAAGATTAAAGTATGCAAATAGATTTTTATAAGAGTTGCAAATTATAAAACATCTTTTCCTGAGCCTTTCTCTACTAATAGAGTCTGGAAAGCTTAAAATTTGAATTACAGCAGATGGCCTTGTTGCTGGAGATGGGTTAGGCAAGAGTGCCCGTGCTCATCAGCTATACCCAAGGAGAAGCTTGTTGCAACGTTTCTAGGAGAGTTTTAGTTCCTGATAAATAGGATAAATTTGGTTTTACTAGCTTTAATTTTTTTTTCCTTCATCCTTCTTGGGAAGTGGAAATGATATCTGATAGGACAATACCATCTTTGGGCCATGATGCGACAAGTGTGAGGACGAGAGCCAGAATCTTAATGGTGGCATCTTAAGAATCTGGGTGCCCGATAACATTTTGAGTGGCTGAATTAGTGCCAGCAACGGCTGATCCCCGGATTTCTAAAATAAACCACTATCTGTTTAATCCATGATCATCAGGTTTTCTTTTCTTTACAGTTAAACACATGCTAAACGGATACACACACTTCTCTGCATTTCGTTTTTGTCACTCAAAGAAATCTCATTGAAATTCTAATTGATTATTTATCATGGCAGCACACTGTTTCATGATGTGAACTATTGTAACTGATTCAACCTTCTCCAAATAATAATTATTATTTATATCCAGTAGTTCTTTTTTTTTGTCTTGTTGTGTTTTTTGGTCACTTCAAACCATGTGGCATCAACAGATACATATCTTTATATACTGAGACTTTTATTTTTATGGAATAAATTTCCCAAAGTGGAATTGCTATGTATATATATATTTAAATTTAATAATTATTGCCAGAATGTATTCCAACAAAGCCAGTAACAATTTACATCTTACCAGCAACAAGCCAGAATGATCCTGTTTTCCCCACACCCACACTGGCAATAGTTGTTATTCAACTTTTGCTAGTCTGTTGTTTATAAAATCATAACTTACTGTTGAATTTGTTCACATTTTCCTTCCTACTAGTGATTTTAAGCTCTTTTCCGTATTATGTCGGCTATTCGGATTTGTCCTCTGTGAATTTCTATTCATAACCTCACCTATTTTTCTCTTGAGGAGACTCCTTGTTAATTCAAAAGAGCATTTTTATATTATAGGTACTAAATTTCCATCCACAGCATTGGACTGTTGTATTTTGCTATAAATATTTAAACTTTTATAGGGTAACTATGGTTTTTAAAACACCTTATTTTCTAGTCATAAATAAGAGAATCTGCTTTACCATGAAATTATAATTATGAATTATAATATGAAGTCACCTAATTTTTTTTGCGGGATTTCTATTTTTCTTTCTTTCCCCCACCCACTCCATACTATCTTTACTTAGTATTATGTAAGATAGGGTTCAATTTTGTTTTCCTCCTGATGGATGGCCCTTACGTCAAGATGATTTTAAAGAATCCATCCTTTCCCCTCTGAAATGAAATATCAATTTGTCATACATTACATTCTCATGTATATTATTTCTTAAGTCAACCATGGTATTTTATATTGGTGACAATGTTATCCATTCCCTCTAGGTTTTCAAATATATTGTCATATATTTGCCTGTAATATTTCTTCTGTTGTAATTCTTTTTATCTCTTCTTTGCCTCTGGTTGGATTTCCCTTTTAATTCCTAATCATTTATGTATGTGTGCATGTGTTTATTTCTTCCTGAGATGAGCTTATTTATTTTTCCTATGAATTCTTTGTTTTCATTTTTATCAAATCCTTTCATCCATATGAATTTCAGCTTCCTGTTTTATTTTGTTGGTGGTGGTGGTTTTGTTTGTTGTTTTTTTTTAGTTTATCAAAGATGAATTCTAAGTTCCTCTATTTTTCATCTTTCTTCTTTAATGATAAAAATATTAAAGATAGGTATTTTTTTCCCAGTAGAGTTTTTAATTTGTGCTCTAGCTTTTAGTGTAAAGTTTATTTTTTAGTTTATAATTTCATTCTGGTCTAAGGGCTAACCAGAAATTTTTATCAAATATTATAAATATTTGAAATTATTTATCAAAGCATATAGCCTATGTAATTATAAGCTTTATTTAATTACATAGATTATTTTGGAATTTAAAATGTTTTCTTTGTGGAAAGCATAAATTTGGTTTTCGGAAATATTGTATAGCATTTAAGATGTATACTAATTCCCCACTCAAGGGACGTAAGGTTCTCTGTATATCTCTTAAATCATTGTTTTTCATGTTTTAAAACTTTATTTAGACATGTTACACAAAATAAACTGTATATATTTAAAATGTACAATTTCATGAGCTTTTAAAGATATATCATCACCACCACAATCAAGATACTGGCAAATTCCATCACTCTCAAAAATGTTCTTCTTTTGGAATCATGTTTCTTTCCATTCCCATCCACAGATAGCCACTGATCTGTTTTCTGTCGCTAGAATTGTATATAAATGGAATTTTATATAAATGAACTGATAGAGTATGTACTCTTTTTTTAATCTGGATTCTTTTAGGTAGAATAATAAATTCGAGGTTCAGTCATGTTGTTACTTGTGTCACCTGTTTGTTACTTTTTATTGTTGAGGAATGTTCCATCGGATGGAAAAATCAAGTTTTATTTATCTTCTCATCTGTTGAAAGACACCATGGTTGTCTCCTTACAATAAATTGGCTATGAACATTCATATACAATGTTTTATGTGAACATATTTTCACTTCTCTTACGTAAATATCTAGGAGTAGACTGGCTGGGTCGTGTAGTAGGTTTACGTTTAACTTCTTAAGATACTATCAAACTGATAACCCTAGTGGTTGTACCCTTTTCCATCCCTGCTGGCAGTTATGAGAGTGTTGTTTGTCCCACATCTTCGTCAACACTTGGTATGGTCAGGCTCTTTCTCATTGTGATTTTAATTTACGTTTCCTTCATGATCAGTGATGTTGAGCTTCCTTTCATATGTGTTTTAGCCTTAGTATATATTCTTTTGGAAGAATTGATTCAAATCTTTGTCCATAAATTTTTGGGTTATTTGTTGTATTATCAAAATGTAAGAGCTCTTTCTGTATTCTTCTTACAAGTCCTTTGCTTGACATCTGTGTAGAAAATATATTCTTCTAGTCTGTAGGTTGACGTTTTGTTTTCTTAATGGTGAATTTCAAAGAGAAAAAGGCTCTAATTAAAAAAAAACCCTGCTGGGGAGGGGAAATTTCCCCCACTACCCCTCTTGAGTTCTTGTGGCCCAACTAATAATAAAAATGACAAAAAATTAAGAGGAAAAAAATCAGTTTAATTTCATGTGAATGGGAGATCATAAAATGATGCTCAGAGTGTGACCAAAAGCAAGCAGGTTTTATATTTTTTTAAACAAATGAACAATAAATTTGTGAGGAATTGACAGGACAGAGAAACTTAGGAATTTAAATGGTTTGGGCTTGGGTAGTAAATTAGTAACTAAGAAGTAACAAGTTTGGTTTATACAGGCTACTCAGCCCTGAATTTCCTATCTCTGGTGATAAGGATGTCTTTCTACCTTATAGGAAGGGCACCTTCCACATGGGAGATTTATTTCATACTTTCAGGGAGACAAAGAGGAGGGTCAAAATGTCCCTCTTGCATCAGCTGTTTCTTAAGTAACTTTAATTCAAAATAATCAATATGCCACTGAGGCATATTTGGGGGCAGCCTGTCCTGGGCCCCAACTATATCAATTTTTCTTTTTATAGACTGTGCATTTTATGTTTTATTTAGGAAAACTTTACCTAACTGAAAGGGACAGGTTTTCTTCAGTGTATATTTTTAGAACAGTTTTAGCCTTTACCTTTAGTTCTACAATCCATTTCAAGTTAATTATTTTGTGTGGTGTCAGATAATGGCTGATTTTTTTTTTTTCTAAATAGATATAGAGTTGTTCCAGTATCAGTTGTTGAAAAGTTTATCATTTCCCCATTGAATTCCTTAAGCACTTTTGTCAAAAAATACCCACTTCCGGCTTCCCCATGCCAACAATCTCCAGCTAGAGCATACCTAAAACCTTCCCTTTTTTCTACTATAAAACAACTCTTGCCTGCGTTTGAGTTTCTGCCAAATGCAAGTTGTGGTGGCTGACTCCTTTGCAAGCTCAATAAATAGGCTTTGCTTGTTCTCATTTGGGTGTTCTCCACTTAGTTTCACATAAAATAGATCCACATAATGTAGATCTTCCAAATTTGATCTTATTAAAATTTGCATTGCTTGTTCTAAAGTGTTTGCATTTCTATGTAAATTTTAGAATCAGCTTTTCAATCTCTACTAGAAGCCTGTTGGAATTTCAACTGGGAATGCATTGAATTTATAGATCTTCTGTCTTTTGCTTTATTTTTGTCTCTCTTCTCTCTGTTCTTTTTTCTGGAGATCCTTTTATGTGTATGTTAAATCTCTCATATACATCTTCCGGTTTATTATCAGGTTTTCTCCCTCATGATTTTTATCTGTTTATGTATTTCTTAACACTCTGAGATTTTTTTTTTCATGCCACTAAATCAAGTTTAAACAGTGACCTTGAACATTCTCTCCCTAAACTCATCTACTAATCAGTTTATTTGGAAACTGTGTCTTTTATCTCTGTGAAGATCTTTGGGCCAAGGTGAGTGCAAAGTGGGGGAGAGTGTATACAGATGTTCCTAATTTTCTTTTTCTTCAAATTGTTATCTGTCTCTTCCAGAATCTCTCAAAGCCTGGTTCTGTGTTCCCTTTGTTTTGATTGTTTTTCCTCTCTTGGGCTGCTCTGCCCCTTGAGGTGTTATTTATTTGAAGTAAAAATCCCTGCTCCCCTGTCTCTTGTACTTTACCAGTCTGAAGGGTAGGATTACTTCATTTACCTCTAAAAACTTGTTCTAGATGTTTGGAGTTTGGGGGCTCAGGGTGGGCCATACCCCAAATATGCTGCAGTGCCATATTGATTGTTTTGAATTAAATTTCTTAAGAAATGGCCAATGCAAGAGGACACGCTGACCCTCCTTCCTGTCTACCTGGACTCAGGAAATAAACTTCCTATGTGAAAGGTGCCTTCCCTGTACCTAGAGGTAGAAGGACACCCTTATCACCAAAGATAGGTGAGAAATGTATAAACAAATTTTACTGCTTCTTTAATTCATTACTTCAAGCCCAAATGCTTTTGAGATTCTTCACTAATTAAGCATCCAAAGCCCAATTTTCTTTGTCCTGTCAATTCCTTACACATGTATTCTTTGTCTCAAAAGTATAAAAGCTGCCTGCTTTGGCCACTTCTTAGGTCCTATTTATATGAGACCTCTGTGTGCATGAATTAAATTTTTTTTCTCCTGTTAATCTCTCTTGTGTCAGTTTAATTATTAGACCAGCCAAAAGAACTCAAGAAGGACAAGGGTGGAATTGCCCGCTCCGTGACAGGGACCTGGGAGGTCTGGTACATATTGGGGCCTCTGTTGATCTGTCCCCTGGATCCACTGGTCTCTTCAAAATGAGACACATTTTGGGGGAGGGATCCTTGCTCCAGGCTTTCTGACAGTGGTCTCCGTATGTCTTCCCAGTCCATGAGAAAGAAAGCTCCTCACTGGTTCTCTTCCCCAGGACTCCCACAAATTTTCACTCAGTTACCAGAAGCCCTAGGCTTTGATTGAAAAGAGAAAGATTTGAATTGGGATGAAGAGTAAAGGAATTGCTTTCAAGTCACTGTCTTTTCAGAATCCCCTATGGGCATCATTTCAGGTCAGTACCTAGAGTACTGTCTCTTTTTAAGTGCTACAGGGAAATAGAGTTAATTTTAGATTGGAATGCAACTTAAAGGTCATCTAGTCCAATGACTACTCGTTTGTGTGTGTGTGCGTGTGTGCGTGTTTCTCAACTTTATTATATTTTAATTCCAATGACTACTCTTATGAGCCCTTTTTGTATAAACGGTGTTTGACAAAGAGTGGTCCCAATGTCCTTAAAGATTTCTAGGAATTCTGAGCTTGCTATTACTGTTGGAGTATTCCTTCTTAAACCAAACCCAAATATGTCTCTCTTTGGATTCATATTCTCTGCCTTTTCTTTTCCTTGGGATTCTACAGAGGTTACTCACATCTTCCCTGGAGTTGAAGAACCTATTTGTTCTCCTCTTTGGTCATTTTCCTGCTCATTATCATTGCTATAGTTTCAAGGGGAGGGAAAAAACATTTGTAAACTACTCAGCTTTGTAACCTCTTGGACTCTCACATAAATTGTGATAAGGGAGGAGATTAAAGCAGTTCACTAAAGTGAAGATTTTAGATTCATCTTTTCTTCCTGGATTATATTAACACACTCTATTTTCTTCCTTTTACTCCACTTATTTTTTCTAACATGAAATGAGCTTCACAGTTTTTTCTGATTATAAAAATGATTCAAGCTTATTGGGGTCAAAAATGAATAGAATAGGGCTTCCCTGGTGGTGCAGTGGTTGAGAGTCCTCCTGATGATGCAGGGGACACAGGTTCGTGCCCCGGTCCGGGAAGATCCTACATGCTGTGGAGCGGCTAGGCCCGTGAGCCATGGCCGCCGAGCCTGCGCGTCCGGAGCCTGTGCTCCGCAATGGGAGAGGCCGCGACAGTGAGAGGCCCATGTACCGCAAAAAAAAAAAAAAAAAAAAGAAAAGAAAAAAAAAAAAAAAAAGAATAGAATAGGACTTCCCTGGTGGCACAGTGGTTAAGAATCCACCTGCTATTGCAGGGGACATGGGTTCCATCCTTGGCCTGGGAAGATCCCATGTCCCGCAGAGCAACTAAGCCCGTGTGCCACAACTACTGAGCCTGTGCTCTAGAGCCTGCGAGCCACAACTACTGAAACCCACGCACCTAGCGCCTGTTCTCTGCAACAAGAGAAGCCACCGCAGTGAGAAGCCTGTGCACCTCTATGAAGAGTAGCCCCCACTCACCACAACTAGAGAAAGCCAGCGCACAGCAACGAAGACCCAATGCAGCCAAAAATAAATAAGATAAATAAATTTATTTTTAAAATGAATAGAATAAAATATAAATAAGAAACTAAAAAGAAAGATCCAAACCTCAATATCCTCAAATGACCCCTTCTCTAAATGTTTCTCTGTGTGCCTGTAATTTTATGTAGTGTTATATTACACGTGTTATTTTGTAATCTCTCCTTTCACTTAACAAGATGCCATGAATTTAGACTATAGCATTTTTAACACCTATATATAGTTTCTTTGTATAGATGAACTATAATTTGTTTAGCAAGTACCGTGTTGTGAATATTTTAGGTTGTTTCTAGGTTTTCAATTCACTCTATAAGAACAAACTAACATTTCTCTGAACCTCTTTGTACTCTTGTCTGACTAACCCCTTAAATTACTGTCATTGAGAACCACAAGGTCATAGAGCATATCCCTTTGAAATTTTTATGCATATTGCCCAACTATCTTCCAGAAAGGGAGCATTAATTTACATGTTCACCAGAAATGCCAACATTGGGTATTGTCAATCTATTTCAGCCTGGTCAATCAGAAGACTGAAGTTACCTCTCTTTTTAAAATCTTAAGTTACTTTTTTCTGATTATTATAGTTTTTGTATTCTTCCAGATAAAATTTCAAAGAGCTTTGCCAAGTTATAGAAAAATCCTGTTGGGATTAATACAATATAATAATATACTAGGGGTTAATTGGTTTTTCTCATATACATCTTGTAACCTCTTTTAAATTTTTATTTCTAGGTATTTTTACATATGGTGTAGTTGCTATTGTGAATAGAGGCTTTTCCCACTATATGTAATGTTTCTATGGCAAGAGAAAGTTTATCTTTCTTATAATTCTAAAAACTAATATGTACCTTTGTAGAAAATTTGCAAAGTATAGGAAAAGCATGAAGAAGAAGAAAACTGCATATAATCTCACTGCTTAGAGAAAAACTTCTGTCATTATTCTTTTTAATTAATTTTTATTGGAGTATAGTAGGTTTACAATGTTGTGTTAGTTTCTCCTGTACAGCAAAGTGAATCAGCTATACATATACATATATCCATTGTTTTTTAGATACTTTTCCCATACAGGTCATTACAGGGTATTGAGTAGAACTCCCTATGCTATACAGTAGGTTATCTATTTTATATATAGTTGTGTGTTTATATCAATCCCAATATCCCAATCTATCCCTCCCCATTTCCCCCCGGTAACCCCAAGTTTGTTCTCCACATCTGTAACTTCATTTCTGTTCTTCAAACAAGTTCATTTGTACCATACTTTTAGATTCCACAAATAAGCAATATCATATAATATTTGTCTTTCTCTGTCTGACTTACTTCATTCAGTATGACAATCTCTAGGTCCACCCATGTTGCTGCAGATGGCACTACTTTTTCTTTTTTATGGCTGAGTAGTATTCCATTGTATATATGTACCACATCTTCTTTATCCACTCATTTGTTGACGGACATTTAGTTTGTTTCTATGTCTTGGCTATTGTAAATAGTGCTGCTATGAATGTTGGGGTGCATGTATCTTTTCGAATTATGGTTTTCTCTGGATATATGCCCAGGAGTGGGATTGCTGGATCATATGGTAGCTATTTTTTAGTTTTTTAAGGAACCTCCATACTGTTCTCCATAGTGGCTGTACCAGTTTACATTCCCACCAACAGTGTAGGAGGGCTCCCTTGTCTCCACACCCTCTCCAGCACTTATTGTTTGTAGATTTTTTGATGATGGCTATTCTGACTGGTGTGAGGTGATACCTCATTGTAGTTTTGATTTGCATTTCTCTAATAATTAGTGATGTTAAGCACGTTTTCATGTGCTTTTTGGCCATCTGCATATCTTCTTTAGAGAAATGTCTATTCAGATCTTCTACCCGTTTTTTGATTGGGTTCTTTGTTTTTTTTGGTATTGAGCTGCATGAGCTGTTTGTATATTTTGGAGATTAATACCTTGTTGGTCACTTCATTTGCAAATATTATCTCCCATTCTGTGGGTTGTCTACTTTTGTCTATGGTTTCCTTTGCTGTACAAAAACTTTTAATTTAATTAGGTCCCCTTTGTTTATTTTTGTTTTAATTTTCATTACTCTAGGAGATGTATCAAAAAAGATCTTGCTATGATATATGTCAAAGAGTGTTCTGCCTATGTTTTCCTCTAAGAGTTTTATAGTGTCCAGTCTTACATTTAAGTCATTAATCCATTTTGAGTTTATTTTCATGTATGATGTTAGAGAATGTTCTAATTTCATTCTTCTATGTGTGACTGTCCAGTTTTCCCAGCACCACTTATTGAAGAGGCTGTCTTTTCTCCATTGTATATTCTTGCCTCTTTTGTCATTGATTAGGTGACTGTAGGTGTGTAGGTTTATCTCTGGGCTTCTCTTCTGTTCCATTGATCTATATTTCTGTTTTTGTGCCAGTACCATACTGTCTTGATTACTGTAGCTTTGTAGTATTGTTTGAAGTCAGGGAGCCTGATTCTTCCAGCTCCGTTTTTCTTTTTCAAGATTGCTTTGGCTGTTGGGGGTCTTTTGTGTTTCCATACAAATTGTAAAATTTTTTGTTCTAATTCTGTGAAAAATGCTATTGGTAATTTGATAGGGATTGCATTGAATCTGAAGATTACTTTGGGTAGTATAGTCATTTTCACAATGTTGATTCTTCAATTCCAAGAACATGGTATATCTTTCCATCTGTTTGTATCATCTTTAATTTCTTTCATCAGTGTCTTATAGTTTTCTGCATGCAGGTCTTTTGTCTCCCTAGGTAGGTTTATTTCTAGGCATTTTATTCTTTTTGTTGCAGTGGTAAATGGGAATGTTTCCTTAATTTCTCTTTCAAATTTTTCATCATTAGTGTATAGGAATGCAAGAGATTTCTGTGCATTAATTTTGTACCCTGCTACTTTACCAAATTCATTGAGTAGCTGTAGTAGTTTTCTGGTAGTATCTTTAGGATTTTCTGTATAGTATCTCCAGGATAGATAAGATGACATGTATAGTATCATGTCATCTGCAAACAGTGACAGTTTAATTCTTCTTTTCCAATTTGGATTCCTTTTATTTCTTTTTCTTCTCTGACTGCCGTGGCTAGTACTTCCAAAACTATGTTGAATGAAAGTGGTGAGAGTAGACATCCTTGTCTCATTCCTGATCTTAGAGGAAATGCTTTCAGTTTTTCACCATTGAGATTGATGTTTGCTGTAGGTTTGTCATATATGGCCTTTATTAAGCTGAGGTAGGTTCCCTCTGTGCCCACTTTCTGAAGAGTTTTTATCATAAATGAGTGTTGAATTTTGTCAAAGGCTTTTTCTGCATCTATTGAGATGATCATATGGTTTTTATTCTTCAATTTGTTAATATGGTGTATCACATTTATTGATTTACATATACTGAAGAATGCTTGCCTCCCTGGGATAAATCCCACTTAATCATGCTGTATGATCCTTTTAATGTGTTGCTGGATTCAGTTTGCTAGTATTTTGTTGAGGATTTTTGTGAATATGTTCATCAGTGATATTGGCCTGTAATCTTTTTTTGTGATATCTTTGTCTGGTTTTGGTATCACTGTGATGGTAGCCTTGTAGAAGGAGCTTGGGAGTGTTCCTCTCTCTGCAATTTTTTGGAGTAGTTTGAGAAGGATGGGTGTTAGCTCTTCTCTAAATGTTTGATAGAATTTGCCTGTGAAGACATCTGGTTCTGGACTTTTGTTGGAAGCTTTCTAATCACAGTTTCAATTTCAGTACTTGTGATTAGTCTCTTCATATTTCCTATTTCTTTCTGGTTTCGTCTTGGAAGGTTATACCTTTCTAAGAACTTGTCCATTTCTTCCAGGTTGTCCATTTTATTGGTGTATATTTGCTTGTAGTAGTCTCTTATGATCCTTTGTATTTCTGTGGTGTCTGTTGTAACTTCTCCTTTTTCATTTTTAATTTTATTGATTTGAGTCCTCTCCCTTTTTTCTTGATGAGTCTGGCTAAAGGTTTATCAATTTTGTTTATCTTCTCAGAGAACCAGCTTTTAGTTTCATTGATCTTTGCTATTGTTTTCTTTGTTTCTATCTCATTTATTTCTGCTCTGATCTTCATGATTTCTTCCTTCTACTAACTTTGGGTTTTGTTTGTTCTTCTTTCTCTAGTTGCTCTAGGTGTAACTTTAGGTTGTTTATTTGAGATTTTTCTCATTTTTTGAGGTCAGATTGTATTACTATAAACTTTCCTCTTAGAACTGCTTTTGCTGTGTCCCATAGGTTTTGGATCACAGTGTTTTTGTTCTCATTTGTCTCTAGGTATTTTTTGACTTCCTGTTTGATTTCTTCAGTGACCCATTGGTTGTTTAGTAGCATATTGTTTAGCCTCCATGTGTTTGTGTTTTATACAGTTTTTTTTCCTATAATTGATTTCTAATCTCATAGTGTTGTGGTCAAAAAAGATGCTTGATATGATTTCAATTTTCTTAAATTTACCGAGGCTTGATTTGTGACCCAAGATGTGATCTATCCTGGAGGATGTTCCATGTGCACTTGAGAAGAAAGTGTATTCTGTTCCTTTTGGATGGAATGTCCTATAGATATCAGTCTGTATCAGGATATCAGATATAAGTCTATCTGGTCTAATGTGTCATTTAAGGTTTGTGTTTCCTTGTTAATTTTCTGTCTGGATGATCTGTTCATTGGTGTAAGTGGGGTGTTAAATCCCCCAGTATTATTGTGTTACTGTTAATTTCCCCTTTTATGGCTGTTAGCATTTGCCTTATATATTGAGATGCTCCTATGTTGGGTGCATATATATTTACAGTTGTTATATCTTCTTCTTGGATTGATCCCTTGATCATTATGTAGTTTCCTTCCTTGTCTCTTATAACAGTCTTTATTTTAAAGTCTATTTTGTCTGAATTGTGTCATTATTTTGACATATTTTATTGTGATCTTGTTTCTTTTTCTCTTTATATATGTACATATAATTTTATTTTCTACTATGCCATTTTACAAGATTTTCCTCACAGTCTCATAACCTTTTTGGAGACATATTTAATTTCTGTAATATTTTTTATCACATAAATCTAATTCATGGCATAAATTTTATATTAATCTCTCAGTGTTCCATAGATAAATTTTATTCCTTGATGTTAAAGATGATGTTTTATATTTCTTTCAGTATTGATTCCCAAGGCACCTGATGCTTGAATGGATGCATAATAAGTGCTATATACTTGTGGGGAAGGAAAAACATTTTTTCTGCCCTTCTAGGTTCTTCTGACTAGTCTAAGAATTAAACTGACCTGAGACAGTTTAACAGGAGAAAATCAAATTTAATTTAGGTAGGCACAGGGCCTACTATGAAAAATGTGACCCAAGGACAAGTCAGGCACCAGAGGTTTATATGCCATTTGAGGGAAGGAAAGGCGGTTAGGGGCTTGGGACTTCAAAGGGAAGGGAAAAAATTTGCAAGCAGATGGTAAAAGCAAATGTTTGGTGGGCCATGAAGAGACAATGGGACACAGAGAGGACTTTGATCAAACCAGCCTTGCTAAGTTTGCCCCAGTCTACCACCCAATTTTTGTAGTCTTGTAGGTAGCTCTGGTGGGAGCCCTCTTCCTGGGATAGACCCCCTATCTAAATTATTTTAGACATTTAAGGGGAAGGAGGCAAAAGCTCTTCCTGAGCCTTTTGTTTCTTAAAAACAACTAGCTTAGGGCTTCCCTGGTGGCGCAGTGGTTGAGAGTCCACCTGCCGATGCAGGGGACACGGGTTCGTGCCCCGGTCCGGGAAGATCCCACATGCCGCGGAGCGGCTAGGCCCGTGAGCCGTGGCCGCTGAGCCTACGCGTCCAGAGCCTGTGCTCCGCAGCGGGAGAGGCCACAACAGTGAGAGGCCCACGTACTGCAGAAAAAAAAAAAAAAAATTGGGGGGGTGGTAAATTTTGCTCTCCTCCAATACTATTACCATTGATTTTGAACAACATGGGTTTGAACTGAGAGTGTCCACTAACATACAGATTTTTCCCCCTAAATATGTACTTTAGTACTACATGATCTGTGGTTGGTTGAATCCACAGATGTGGAACCATGCATGTGGAGGGCCAACAGTAAACTTATCTGTGGATTTTTAATTGTGTGGGGATTGTGCTCTTAACCCCCTCATTGTGCAAGGGTCAGCTGTACTTAAAGTGGAAAAGATTATTTGCTGTACCTTCAGTTTCAGCACTAGTGTGCTGTATTGTCTCTAACAATCTATCTCACCACCTTGGCCCTCAACTGTCTAATTGGTAAGATACTGTCTTACCAATAAGACAGTTGATACAGTAAGATACTGTCTTACAACTGTCTTATTGGTAAGATAACTGGATGATTTCTCTTATTCTTCTTCCTTCATAACTGTTAACATTCTTGTTCATATTTGTTGATATTTAAAATATGCAGTCATTGTGCTAAGTACATGACTTGCATTATTTTAGTCATTATTAACCACAAGCTGTATAGATGAGGACAGTGATGCCCAGAAAGTCTACTGTCACACAGTTAGTGCATGGTAGAAATCAAATATGAATTTATCTGTCTTACCAGGTCACCCTCCTAACTACCATATGCTCTTTTTTTAATAAAGAAATTACGTAAAATTTATTTAAATTTTTTTCCCATACTTTTTTTTTCTAATTTTATTTTATTTTATTTTTTAAAGTATAGTTGATTTACAATGTTGTCTTAATTTCAGGTGTACCACAAAGTGATTGAGTGATACATACATATATATTTATTCTTTTCAGATTCTTTTCCCTTATAGGTTATTACAAAATATTGAGAATAGTTCCCTGTGCTGTATAGTAGGTCCTTGTTAGTTATCTATTTTATATATAGTAGTGTGTGTGTGTTAATCCCACACTCTTAATTTATCCATCCCCACCTTTCCCCTTTGGTAACCGTAAGTTAGTTTTCTATGTCTATGGGTCTATTTCTGTTTTGTATACAAGTTCATTTGTATCATGGATGGACCTAGAGATTATCATACTAAGTGAAATAAGCCAGAGAAAGACAAATATCATATGATACCACTTATATGTGGAATCTACCATATGCTCTTGTGATTGCCAAAGTCCCTTCTGATGCTAACAGTTTAGAAACCTGTGACCACAAATTAGATTTTGATATCTCTTCTAACAGTTTGTCCTGTGTCTCTGATTGATAAAAATGAACCATAAATAAACAACAGTGTCTAAACTCTTGTCTTGGTTTACTATTACCAAGTGATACTTTTTTTGTACGCGGGCTTCTCACCGTTGGGGCCTCTCACCGTTGTGACCCCTACCATTGCGGAGCACAGACTCCGGACGCGCAGGCTCAGCGGCCATGGCTCACGGGCCCAGCTGCTCCGCGGCACGTGGGATCCTCCCGGACCGGGGCATGACCCCGTGTCCCCTGCATCGGCAGGCCGACTCTCAACCACTGCGCCACCAGGGAAGCTCCCAAGTGATACTTATTTTATTTTCAGAGTTTACTCTGTGGACAGCAGAGATTTTTCAGGAGGGCCACTGGATTCTTTCAGAGAATGCTCAAGATGAAATCAATGGCTTCATGAGATCCCTATGGCTGTTGAACTTTTTGACCGTGAGGTATAGGGCAGGAAAAACTTTACCCTTTTAGGTTTGAGACTGGAGTCTGCAATTAAATTGACAAAAGAAAGATTAGCAGGAGAAAAGAGATACACGTTTTTTATTGTTGTAAATATTTTAATTTTTTTGTGCATGGGGGCTTCACAGAAAGGAAGCAAAACCCAAAGAAGTGGTTAGACTAATGGGCTTATTGAGCATTTTAGCAAAAGGACCTGTGATTAGACAAAGGAAAGGGGGTTTGGGGTCTTAGGAGTGATAAATTGTGAGAAGGTGAGTAGGAAATGTGTGGGGAGACTAATGACAGAAAGGATTACTTAGTAAGATTTTCTTATGCAGTCTCATTTCGGTGCCATCTCTGTCTCTGTGATAAGGGCTGTTCTTCTCTTCCTGGTATGGGACAAGGGGGGCATCTTCACAAGGGAAATTTATGTCCTGCTTTTAGGCAGATATAGGGGAAGGCAGCGAGATCTTCCAGGTCTGCTTCTTCTCAATTTCCTTTAGCTCAAAATAATCCGGTGCCAAAGTGGCATGTTTTAAAGGTTGCATATTCTGATCCCCTTTAGAGCGAACACAGGATCCTAGGATCTGCCTGTGAGAAAGGCCTTTAGCATTCTTTCCATCCAAACTTCCATCTGATCCTTGGATAATCCCCACACCTAGTCACTCTCTACCTCTTCTGTTTGCCCTATTTCCTTGCCCTTTTCCCCCTCCATCTTTTCCCTTGTTTGCTTTTGCTTCTTTCACTGTCTTCTTCCTTCTTTCCTCTTTAGTGCTTCATGAGGGCCTCTAGCTCTCAAATGCATCTTCTCATCTCTTGCCTGGTTGTCGTCTAAGCCCTTGGAAGAAATGGTTGATATCACTTATCATTCCATTGTTATTTTTTTTATTATCAGGCAGCTCTGCCTGAGAGCTCAGCTATATTTTATATTAATTATGTTCCGTAAGAACCTAACATAACATTTTATAACCCTATAACAAATCTTATTATCAGATGACAATGAGGTACAGTACATTAGATATTCATCATCCTTGGTTTACTTTAACATCTTAACAGAGGATAAGGCACAGAGGCGGCTTCACACTAATTACTGTTCTAAATATATAGCTCAGTTTTCAATATTTAATGTGGGCCTCATAAAACTGTGATTGAAAACAATGCAGTGTATCAATCAGATGCCCTGCTGACATGTGCCCTGAGAAAATGCCCTGTTATTTTATAAACAGTGCCATTAAATTTCTTCGACAGCGGCAACACTAACTCAAGAGGTAGACAGTTGTTTTCCCACTTGTCAGCTGTCTCCTCTTGAGTTACTCAGGTTGAAAGTTTTGCTTCTGACCATTGACAGTCCAGATAGTAAAAGGCAGTGCTTCTCCTTCAGCATTTGTGGGTTGCTCTTCTAGAATATCTAGGCTGTCATGTATAATAACTTACCATTGCTAAGTAAAATGTTTCCCTGGAGGTTGTGCTGTGGGAAAGGAAGAACAATAATGTCATCATCACAGTTATTGATTGTGGAGATCAGATATTTTGCATAAAGGGAATGCAAAAGCCTTGGTTCAAGTCTCGGCTCTAACATTTACTTAGAACCAAGACTTGAACCAAGTGCTCCCTCAGGGAGCTCCCTCAGGGAGGTCATTTGGTCACTCTGTGGGATACAGTGGGCATAAAAATCCAGGGCCCTTTAAGGTGGGAGTCTAACCAATCCTGTGACCATATTCAGCTGCAACTCCCAAAGGCTCTACTCACTGTGAGAGAGAGAACAAGAACCGGGAAAGCTCTTTTGAGAAGTTACAATCAGGGATTGAATCTTCTAAGTCTTCCAAGGAGTCTCAAATCTTGAACTTGTTTAGAGATGTTCCTGGATGCATGGTGGTCCCCAGGTACCTGGCAGAGGGAAACAATTTTTCAAATACAATGTTCAATGTACTCAAAGATCGAGGCACAATGAGAGGACTAGGCTCAATGATTAGAAATCAGCAGAGAGAGCAGAAGTAAGCCCACAAAGACTTCAGATATTGGTGCTAACAGAGACAGATCTGAAAACAGCATTGCTGATTATGTTTAAAGAAATACAGTACAAAACTTAAGCTCTTTGCAAGGAATACGTGATTGTTGGAGGTAATTTAGTAAACCTGAAAATGAACCAAACAGAACATCTAGAAACAATTTATGTATCTTTGTTGTTATTTTCTGCTTTATTTTTTGAAATATTGTTGACATACAATATTAGGTTAGTTTCAGATATACTACGTAGTGATTTGATATTTGCATATGTTGTGAAATAATCACCATGATAAGTCTAGTAACCATGTGTCCCCATACAAACTTATTACAGTATTATTGACCATATTCCTTATGCTGTATATTACATCCCCGTGACTTACTTATTTTGTAACTGGAGGTTTATACCTTTATTCCCCTTCACCTATTTTGCCCCCATGTCCCTCCCCTCTGGCAACCACCTGTTTGTTCTCTGTATCGGTGAGCCTGTTTTTGTTTTGTTGGTTTGTATGTTTTGTTTTTTAGATTGCATATATAAGTGAGGCCATACAGTATTTGTCTTTCTCTGTCTGACTTATTTAACATAGTGTAATGCCCTCTAGATCCATCTGGGTTATTGCAAATGGCAAGAATTTTTTTCATATCTTAGTAATATTCCATTGTATGTATATACCACATCTTCTTTATCCATTCATCTATTGATAGACATTAAGGTTGCTTTCATATCTTGGCTACTGTAAATCATGTTACAGTGAAAATTGGTATGCACGTATGTTTTCAAATTAGTGTTTTTTATTTTGGGGTCAATACCCAGAAGTGAAATTCCTGGATCATAAGGCAGTAGTACATTTATTTTTGTGGGGAACCTCCATGGCTTCACCAATTTACAGTCCCACCAATAGTGGACAAGGGTTCCTTTTTCTCTACATCCTTGCCAACACTTATGTGTTGTCTTTTTGATGATAGCAGTTCTGACAGGTGTGAGGTGATATCTCATTGTTTTGATTTATGGTTCCCTAACGATTAGTTTGTTGAGCGTCTTTTCAAGTGTCTGTTGTCCATCTGTACATTTTCTTTGGAAAAATGTCTGTTCAGGTCCTCTGCCCATTTTTTAATGAGGTTTTGGTTTTTTGATGTTGAATTTTATGAGTTCTTTGTATATTTTGTATATTAACCCGTTATTGGATATATAGTTTACAATGTCTTCTGGCATTCAGTAGGTGGCCTTTTTGTTTTGTTGATAGTTTCCTTCCTTGTGCAAAAGGGTTTTAGTTTGATTAGGTCCCATTTGTTTAGTTTTGCTTTTTTTTCTGTTGTTTGAGGAAACAGATCCAAAAAAATATTGCTAAGACTGATGTTAAAGAGTGTACTGCCCATATTTTCTTCAAGGAATTTTATGGTTTCAGGTCTTACATTTGATCGTTAATCCATTTTGAGCTTATTTTTGTATATGGTATGAGAAAGCAGTTCAGTATGATACTTTTACATGTAGTTGTCCAGTTTTCCCAACATCATTTACTGAAGAGGCTGTCTTTTCCCCTTTGTATATTCTTGCCGCTTTGTCACAGGTTAATCGACCATAGGTGCATGGGTTTACCTCTGGGCTTTCTATTGTGTTCTGTTGATCTGTAAGTCTGTCTTTGTGTCAGTACTATACTGTTTTGATTACTATAGATTTATAGTGTACAGGCAGAGATACCTCAGAGATATTGCGGGTTCAGTTCTAGACTGCCACAGTAAAGTGAATATCATGATAAAGAGAGTCACACAATTTTTTTGCTTTCCCAGTGCATGCCAAAGTTATGTTTACACTATGCTGTAGTCTATTAAGTATGCAATAGCCTTATATTCCCTAAAAATATTTTATTGTTAAAAAATGCTAACCATCATTTGAACCTTCGGTGAGTTGTAGCAGTAACATCAAAGATCATTGATCACAGAATATGATAACAAATATAATAATAATGAAAAAGTTCAAAATTTTGTGAGAATTACCAAAATATGAAAAAGACATGAAGTGAAAAAATGCTGTTGGAAAAATGGCACAAATAGATTTGCTTCATGCAGGATTGCCACAAACCTTCAATTTATAAATAATGCAATATCAGTGAACTGTGGTAAAGTGAAGTGCAATAAAACAAAATATGCCTGTACTTTGAAATCAGTGAGAGTGATACCTCCAGGTTTGTTATTCTTTCTCAAGACTGCTTTGGCTATTCAGGGTTTTATTGTGTTTCCATACAAATTTTAGAAGTATTTGTTCTAATTCTGTGAAAAATGCCATTGGTATTTTGTTGACGGTTGCACTGAATCTCTAAATTGCCTTGAGTAGTATGGTCATTTTAACAATATTAATTCTTCCAATCCATGAGCATAGCATATCTTTCCATTTGTTTGTGTCATCTTCAATTTCTTTTATCAGTGTCTTATAGTTTTCCAGGTAAAGGTCTTTTAACTCTTTATTTAGATTTATTCCTAGGAATTTTATTCTTTTCGATGATTATTTTCTTAATTTCTCTTTCTGATAGTTCGTTATTAGCATATATAAAGGCAATGCATTTCTGTGTATTAATTTTGTATCCTGTCATTTTACTGAATTCATTTATTCTAGTAGTTTTTGGTGGTGTCTTTAGGATTTTCTATATATAGTATTATGTAATCTGAAAACAGTGACAGGTTACTTCTTCCTTTCCCATTGGATGTATTTTTCTTCTTCTGTGATTGCTAAGGCTAGGACTTACAACACTATGTTGAATAAAAGTGGTAAGAGTGGGAATCCTTGTTTTGTTCCTGATCATAGAGAAAATGGTTTTAGCTTCTCACTGTTGAGGATAATGTTGGCTTTATGTCTGTTATATATGGCCTTTATTATATTGAGATATGTTCCCTCTATAGCCACTTTGTGAAGAGTTTTTATCATAAATGGATGTTGAATTCTGTCAGAAGATTTTTTCTACATCTATTGAGATGATCATATGATTTTTAATTCTGCAATTTGTTAATGTGGTGTATCACATTGAATGAATTGCAGATATTGAAACATTCTTGTACCCTGGGATAAATCCCACTTGATCGTGGTATATGATCCTTTTAACATATCATTGAATTTGTTTTTTGATTGCTTTGGGTCTTCGTTTCTTCTCGCGGGCTTACTCTAGTTGCATCGGGTCGGGGCTACTCTTTGTTGTGGTGCATAGGCTTCTCGTTGTGGTGGCTTCCCTTGTTGTGGAGCATGGGGTCTAGGCATGCAGGCTTCAGTAGCTGTGGCACACGGGGTTAGTTGCTCCGCGGCACATGGGATCTTCCCAGACCAGGGTTCAAACCCATGTCCCCTGCATTGGCAGGCGGATTCTTAACCACTGCGCTACCAGGGAAGTCCACTAATATTTTTTTGAAGATTATTACATCATTGTTCATCAGGGATATTAACATGTAATTTTCCTTTTTTGTGGTGTCTTTGTCTAATTTTTGGTATCAGGGTGGTGATGGCCTCATAGAATGAGATTGGAAGCATTCATTCTTCTTCAACACCTTGGAATAGTTTGAGAAGGATATATATATTAACCCTTCTTTAAATGGTTGTTAGAATTCACCTCTGAAGCTGTCTAGTCCTGGATTTCTGTTTTGGGGAAATTTTAAAATTACTGATTCAATTCCATTACTGGTGATTGATCTTTATGTTTTCTGTTTCTTCCTATTCAGCCTTGGGAGATTGTACATTTCTAGGAACTCACCCATTTCTTCTGGGTTGTCCATTTTATTGTCATCTAATTGTTCACAGTAATCTCTTATGATTCTCTGTATTTCTGTGGTGTTGGTTATAACTTCTCCACTTTCCTTTCTGATTTTATTTATTTGGGCCCTCTTATTTTCTGGATGACTCTGGCTAAAGGGTTATCAATTATATTTACCTTTTCAAAGAAACAGCTTTTAGATTTGTTGGTATTTTTCATTACTTTTTAAGTCTCTGTTTCATTTATTTCTACTCTGATCTTTAGTATTGCTTTCCTTCCACTAACTTTGGGTTTTGTTTGTTCTTCTTTCTCTAGTTCCTTTATGTGTAAGGTTAGTTTGAGATTTTTTGTTTGTTTCCTGAGTTAGGCTTGTGTTGCTATAAACTTTCTTCTTAGAACTGCTTTTGCTCTGTCCCATAGATTTTAGGTCATTGTGTTTCTGTTTTTATTTGTCTCTAGGTATTTTTAAATTTCTTCTTTGCTTTCTTCAGTATGACATTAGTTTTTAAGTAGCATGTTGTTTAGCTTCCTTTTTTTTTTTTTGTAGTTTCATTCTTGTGTTGATTTCTACTCCAGTACTGTTGTGGTTGGAAAAGATGCTTGATATGATTTCAGTCTTCTTAAATTTATTGAGACTTTTTTTTGTGGCCCAGCATGTGATCTATCCTGCAGAATGTTCCATGTGTGCTTGAAAAAAATGTATTCTGCTTGTGACTGTTTCCTTACTGATTTTCTGTTTGGAAGTTCTGTTCATTGATGTAAGTGGATGTTAAAGTTCCCTACTATTTTTGTTACTGTCAGTTTCTCCCTTTATGTTTGTTAATATTTTCTTTATATATTTAGGTGCTCCTGTGTTGGGTGCATATATATTTATAATTGTTATATCTTCTTGTTGGATCAATTCCTTTATCATTATGTTATGTTCTTTGTGTTTCTTGTTACAGTCTTTGTTTTAAAGTCTATTTTGTCTGATATAAGTGTTGCTAACCAGCTTTCTTTTGATTTCATCTCATTGTGGTTCCTTCTTTATGTTTTTCATCATGGAAAATCTTTTCTGCTAGTCTTCAGTTTGTTCTCATAGATAGATGCTTTGTAAGTAGTTGTAATTTTGATGTGTCTGTGGGAGGAGATGAGTTCAGGGTCTTCCTCCTATGCCATCTTGGCCACTTCCCTCTAGAAACAATTTATTTTTGAGCAAAAAATTGCTATTGAAATAGGGCTTCCCTGGTGGCGCAGTGGTTGAGGGTCCGCCTGCCGATGCAGGGGACACGGGTTCGTGCCCCGGTCCGGGAAGATCCCACATGCTGTGGAGCAGCTGGGCCCGTGAGCCATGGCTGCTGAGCCTGCGCGTCCAGAGCCTATGCACCGCAATGGGAGAGGCCACAACAGTGAGAGGCCCGCGTACCACCAAAAAAAAAAAAAAAAAAAAATTGCTATTGAAATAAAATGAAATTTAAAACTAAGTGGTTGAGGTTAATAGCAGATCAGACATAGCTGATGAAAGAATTAATGTACTAGAAGACGGTCAGAGGAAGTTACCAATAGTGTAGAAAGAGAAAAAAGAGGTAGAAAATACAGAAGAGAATTAAAAGACAGATACAGTGAGAAGGCTTAACCTATATTTAATGGGAGTGCCAGAAAAAAATGAAGTGAGAGAAAATAGGAGTGAGCAAAATATAAGGAATAATATGGTGGTTTTCATATATGTTCATATTCTTTGACATTCCTCCCTTTACTAGATGAAGCTTAATTCACCTCTTCTTTGCATGTTGTCTGTATTTAGTGAGTTGCTTTTAATTAGTAAAATGTGGTGTAAGTAATGTTGTGGGAACTTTAAAATGAAGTCATTAAAAGAGAAGCTTCTGCCTAACTCTCTTTCTCCTGGATTGATTACTATGTAGGTAGTCAGACACCATGTCCTGGGAAACTATGTTGTATGTAGAGGCCAATGTTAAGAGAACTGAGGCTTTCTGCCAACAGCCAGCACTAACTTACTAGACATGTGAATTAACCACTTTGGTAAGCCAGCTCTAGTAAGCCTTTAGTTGACTGCAGCTTCAGCTGATTTGTGAAAGCCATCTTATGAATGACCCTGATCCAGAACTGCTCAGCTAAGCCACTCTTGAATTCCCTCCTGCAGAAATTGTGAAACATAAATGTGTATTTTTTAGAAACCGGTGATTAGTGAATTTATACGTACTCATAGAAAACTAAGAGATAATCATTCAGAATTTCTAAGCACTGATAACCGATATCAACTAACAGATTCAAGATTTCTAAAAATTTTCAAGCAGAGTAAATAAAAAAACATATTGTAATCAACATGAAGAAATTTACAGAAAAAAAAATCTTCAGAGAAGCCAGGGAAAATAAATTACCTTCAAAGGGAATGGATGCTAGGTTAGGGGTCAGCAAAATTTCTCTAAAAGGGGCCAAAAAGTACTTGTTTGGAACTTCGAGGGCCATGTAGTTTTGTCACAACCACTCAGCTCTGCCATTAGTGTGAGGGAAGCCATAGGTGATATGTAATGAATGGTCTTAGCTATATTACAATAAAGCTTTGTTAATGGAAACAGGGTATGGGCTGGATTTGTTTGTGGGGTATAGTTTGCCTGCCCTAGTGCTAGAACGAAAGCCAAATTCTTGACAACAAAAAGGAAGCTAGAAAGCCAGTGGAATACTATCCTCAGTGTTACAAGGAAATATCTTCTATTTTTCAAGGTATTTAAAAAACATTAAAATATTTTCACACAATCAGTTACTAAATGAGTTTGCTACCATCAGGTCCTCACTAAAGTAAATTCTAAGGGAGAAACTTCAGAAGAAGGAAAGGGTCTCTGATGTAAAATTTGAGATACAAGAAGAAATAAACAATAAAGAGTAAATATACAGGCACACCTTATTTTATTGGGCCTTACTATTAAGCTTAGCAGATATTGTGTTTTTTATAAATTGAAGGTTTGTGGCAACCCTGCATTGAGCAAGTCTGTTCACACCATTTTTCCAACAGCGTTTCCTCACTTCATGTCTCTGTATCACATTTGGTGATTCTTGAAATATTTTAAAGTTTTCATTGTTACATTTGTTTTGGCGATCTGTGCTCAGTGATCTTTGATGTTACAACTGCAACTCACTAAAGTCTCAGATGATGGTTAGCATTTTTTAGCAGTATTTTTTAATTAAGGTATATATATATATTTTTAGATACGATGCTGTTGCACACTTAATAGACTACAATATAGTATAAATATAACTCATATGCACTGGGAAGCCAAAAAATTCATGTGAATCGGAATACTTGCTTTTTTGTGTTGATGTAGAACCACATCCACACTATCCCTGAATTATTCCTGTAATGAACTTTACAAAAGTAATAGTAACATATTGTGAAATTTAAAAAGCAAAGAATCAATAGCATAACAAATGCCTGTAAGTTAAGATGGTAGTAAATAAGTTACCCAAATTGTCTGTAAAGAAGAATGAAGATATTTTTGTTTTTTTTAATTTTTAAATTTTTTTAAACTTTATTTTATTTTTTAATACAGCAGATTCTTATTCGTTATCTATTTTATACATATTAGTGTATACATGTCAATCCCAATCTCCCAATTCATCCCACCACCACCTCCACACTTCCCCCCATTTTCTCCCCTTGGTGTCCATACGTTTGTTCTCTACATCTGTGTCTCTATTTCTGCCTTGCAAACTACTTCATCTGTACCATTTTTCTAGATTCCACATATTTATGTTAATATACGATATTTATTTTTCTCTTTCTGACTTATGTCACTCTGTATGACAGTCTCTAAGTCCATCCACGTCTCTACAAATGACCCAGTTTCGTTCCTTTTTATAGCTGAGTAATATTCAATTGTATATATGTACCACACCTTCTTTATCCATTCGTCTGTCGATGGGCATTTAGGTTGCTTCCATGACCTGGCTATTGTAAATAGTGCTGCAATGAACACCGGGGTGTATGTCTCTTTTTGAAATATGGTTTTCTCTGGATATATACCCATTAGTGGGATTGCTGGATCATACAGTAATTCTATCTTTAGTATTTTAAGGAACCTCCATACTGTTCTCCACAGTGGCTGTATCAATTTACATTCCCACCAGCAGTGCAAGAGGATTCCCTTTTCTCCACACCCTCTCTAGCATTTGTTGTTTGTAGATTTTCTGATGATGGCCATTCTGACTGGTGTGAGATGATACCTTATTGTAGTTTTGATTTCCATTTCTCTAATGATTAGTGATGTGGAGCATCCTTTCAGGTGTTTGTTGCCCATCTGTATATCTTCTTTAGAGAAATGTCTATTTAGGTCTCCTGCCCATTTTTGGATTGGGTTGTTTGTTTTTTTAATATTGTGCTGCATGAGCTACCTGTATATTTTGGAGATTAATCCTTCGTTAGTTGCTTCCTTTGCAAATATTTTATCCCATTCTGAGGGTTGTCTTTTCGTCTTGTTTATAGTTTCCTTTGCTGTGCAAAAATTTTTAAGTTTCATTAGGTCCCATTTGTTTACTTTTGTTTTTATTTCCATTTTGGTAGGAAGTGGGTCAAAAAGGATCTTCCTGTGATTTATGTCATAGAGTGTTCTGCCTATGTTTTCCTCTAAGAGTTTTATAGTGTCTGGCCTTACATTTAGGTCTTTAATCCATTTTGAGTTTATTTTTGTGTATGGTGTTAGGAAGTGTTCTAATTTCATTTTTTACATGTGACTGTCCAGTTTTCCCAGGAGCACTTATTGAAGAGACTGTCTTTTCTCCATTGTATACTCTTGCCTCCTTTATCAAAGATAATGTGACCATATGTGTGTGGGTTTATCTCTGGGCTTCCTATCCTGTTCCATTGATCTATTTTTCTGTTTTTGTGTCACTACCATATTGTCTTGTTTACTGTAGCTTTGTAGTATAGTCTGAAGTCAGGGAGTCTGATTCTTCCAGCTCCACTTTTCTTTCTCAAGATTGCCTTGGCTATTTGGGGTCTTTTGTGTCTCCATATAAATTTTAAGATTTTTTTGTTCTAGTTCTGCAAAAACTTCCATTAGTAATTTGATGGGAATTGCATTGATTCTGTAGATTGCTTTGGGTAGTCATTTTCACGATATTGATTATTCCAATCCAAGAACATGGTGTATCTCTCTATCTGTTATCTTTGATTTCTTTCATCAGTGTCTTATAGTTTTCTGCATACAGGTCTTTTACCTCCTTAGGTAGGTTTGTTCCTAGGTATTTTATTATTTTGTTGCAATGGTGAATGGTATTTTTTCCTTAACTTCTCTTTCTTATCTTTTATTGTTAGTGTATAGGAATGCAAGAGATTTCTGTGCATTAATTTTGTATCCTGCTACTTTACCAAGTTTATTGATTAGCTCTAGTAGTTTTCTGGTGGCATTTTTAGGCTTCTGTATGTATAGTATCACGTCATCTGCAAACAGTGACAGTTTTACTTCTTCTTTCCCAATTTGGATTCCTTTTATTTCTCTTTCTTCTCTGATTCCTGTGGCTAAAACTTCCAAAACTGTGTTGAATAATAGTAGTGAGAGTGGGCAACCTTGTCTTGTTCCTCATGTTAGAGGAAATGATTTCATTTTTTCACCATTGAGAATGATGTTGGCAGTGGGTTTGTCACGTATGGCCTTTATTATGTTGAGATAAGTTCCCTCTATGCCTACTTTCTGGAGAGTTTTTATCATAAACGGGTGTTGAATTTGTCAAAAGCTTTTCAGCATCTATTGAGATTATCATATGCTTTTTATCCTTCAATTTGTTAATATGGTGTATCACATTGATTGATTTGTATATATTGAAGAAACCTTACATCCCTGGGATAAATCCCACTTGATCATGGTGTATGATCCTTTTAATGTGTTGTTGGATTCTGTTTGCTAGTATTTTGTTGAGGATATTTGCATCTATGTTCATTAGTGATATTGGCCTGTAGTTTTCTTTCTTTGTGACATCCTTGTCTGATTTTAGTATCAGGGTGATGGTGGCCTCTTAGAATGTGTTTGGGAGTGTTCCTCCCTCTGCTATATTTTGGAAGAGTTTGAAACAGATAGGTGTTAGCTCTTCTCTAAATGTTTGATAGAATTCGCCTGTGAAGCCATCTGGTCCTAGGCTTTTGTTTGTTGGAAGGTTTTTTATCACAGCTTCAATTTCAGTGCTTGTGATTGGTCTGTTTATATTTTCTATTTCGTCCTGGTTCAGTCTCTGGAGGTAGTGCTTTTCTAAGAATTTGTCCATTTCTTCCAGGTTGTCCATTTTATTGGCATAGAGTTGCTTGTAGTAATCTCTCATGATCCTTTGTATTTCTGCGTGTGATTTGTTACTTTTCCTTTTTCATTTCTAATTCTGTTGATCTGAGTCTTCTCCCTTTTTTTCTTGATGAGTCTGGCTAATGGTTTATCAATTGTGTTTATCTTCTCAAAGTACCAACTTTCAGTTTTATTGATATTTGCTATCATTCCTTCATTTCTTTTTCATTTATTTCTGATATGATCTTCATTATTTCTTTCCTTCTACTATCTTCGGGGTTTTTTGGTTCTTCTTTCTCTAATTGCTTTAGGTGTAAGGTTAGGTTGTCTATTTGAGATGTTTGTTGTTTCTTGAGGTAGGATTGTATTGCTATAAACCTCCCTCTTAGAACTGCTTTTGCTCCATCCCATAGGTTTTAGGCCATCGTGTTTTCACTGTCATTTGTTTCTAGATATATTATGATTTCCTCAGTGATCTCTTGGTTATTTAGTAGCATATTTTTTAGCCTCCACGTTTTTGTATTTTTTACAGTTTTTTTTCCTGTAATTGATATCTAGTCTCATAGCATTGTGGTCAGAAAGGATACTTGATATGATTTTAGTTTTCTTAAATTTACTGAGGCTTGTGTTGTGACCCAAGATATGATCTATCCTGGAGAATGGTCCATGATCACTTGATAAGAAAGTGTATTCTGTTGTTTTTGGATGGAATGTCCTATAAATATCAATTAAGTCCATCTTGTTTAATGTATCATTTAAAGCTTGTGTTTCCTTATTTATTTTCATTTTGGATGATCTGTCAATTGGTGTAAGTGGGGTGTTAAAGTCTCCTACTATGATTACATTACTGTTGATTTCCCCTTTTATGGTTGTTAGCATTTGTCTTAAATATTGAGGTGCTCCTATGTTGGGTGCATAAATGTTTACAATTGTTATATCTTCTTCCTGGATTGATCCGTTGATCATTGTGTAGTGACCTCTTTGTCTCTTATAATAGTCTTTATTTTAAAGTCTATTTTGTCTATGAGAATTGCTTCTCCAGCTTTCTTTTGATTTCCATTTGCATGGAATATCTTTTTCCATCCCCTCACTTTCAGTCTGTATGTGTCCCTACGTCTGAAGTGGGTTTCTTGTAGACAGCGTATATATGGTCTTGTTTTTGCATCCATTCAGCCAGTCTATGTCTTTTTGTTGGAGCATTTAGTCCATTGACATTCAAGGTAATTATCTATATGTGTGTTCCTATTACAATTTTCTTAATTGTTTGTAGTTAGTTATTGTAGGTCTTTTCCTTCCCTTGTGTTTCCTGCCTAGAGAAATTCCTTTAGCATTTGTTGTAAAGGTAGTTTGGTGGTGCTGAATTCTCTTAACTTTTGCTTGTCTGTAAAGGTTTCAATTTCTCTGTCAAATCTGAATGAGATCCTCGCTGGGTAGAGTAATCTTGGTTGTAGGTTTTTCCCTTTCATCATTTTAAATATGTCCTGTCACTTCCTTCTGGCTTGCAGAGTTTCTGCTGAAAGATCAGCTGTTAAGTTTAATGTGATTTCCTTGTATGTTATTTGTTCCTTTTCCCTTGCTGCTCTTAATATTTTTTCTTTGTATTTAATTTTTGATAGTTTGATTAATATGTGTCTTGGTGTGTTTCTCTTTGAATTTATCCTGTATTGGACTCTCTGTCCTTCCTGGACTTGATTGACTATTTCCTTTCCCATATTCGGGAAGTATTCCACTATAATATCTTCAAATATTTTCTCAGTCCCTTTCTTTTTTCTTCTTCTTCTGGGACCCCTATAATTCAAATGTTTGTGCATTTAATGTTGTCCCAGAAGTCTGTGAGACTGTGCTCAGTTCTTTTCATTCTTTTTCTCTTTATTCTGCTCTGCAGTAGTTATTTCCACTATTTTATCTTCCAGGTCACTTATCCGTTCTTCTGCCTCAGTTATTCTGCTATTGATGTCTTCTAGAGAATTTTTAATTTCATTTTTTGTGTTGTTTACCATGTTTGTTTGCTCTTTAGTTCTTCTAGGTCCTTGTTGAACGTTTCTTGTATTTTCTCCATTCTATTTCCAAGATTTTGGATCATCTTTACTATCATTACTCTGAATTCTTTTTCAGGTAGACTGCCTATTTCTTCTTCAATTGTTTGGTCTGGTGGGTTTTTACCTTGCTCCTTCATCTGCTGTGTATTTCTCTGTCTTCTCATTTTGCTTAACCTACTGTGTTTGGACTGTCCTTTTCGCAAGCTGCAGGTTCATAGTTCCCGTTGTTTTTGGTGTCTGCCCCCAGTGGCTAAGGTTGGTTCAGTGGTTTGTGTAGGATTCTTGGTGGAGGGGACTGGTGCCTGTGTTCTGGTGGGTGGGGCTGGATCTTGTCTTTCTGGTTGGCAGGACCACAGCTGGTGGTGTGTTTTGGTGTGTCTGTGAACTTACTATGATTTTAGGCAGCCTCTCTGCTAATGGGTGGGGTTGTGTTCTTTCTTGGTAGTTATTTGGCATGCATCCAGGCCTGGAGCTTGTTGGCCTTTGGGTGGAGCTGGGTCTTGGCATTGAGATGGAGATCTCTGGGAGAGTTCTCACCAGTTGATATTACATATCACCGAGAGGTCTATGCTGGTCCAATGTCCTGAACTTAGCTCTCCCATCTCAGAGGCTCAGGCCTGACACCAGGCTGGAGCACCAAGACCCTGTTAGCCACATGGCTTAGAAGAAAAGGGAGAAAAAAAAAAAGTAAATAACTAAAAATAAAAAACTGAAATTATTAAAGTAAAAAAAATTATTAAGATAAAAAATTAAAAGGTAATAATAAAAAGGAGAGCAACCAAAGCAATAAAACAAATCCCCAGTGATAACAAGCACTAAAAACTATACTAAGATAAACATAAAAATCAGAAACAAGTCAGTCGCAGACAGCAAACCCAAAGTCCACCACCTCAATTTTGGGGTGATACATTATCTATTCAGTTATTCCACAGTTACAGGGTACATCAAGTTGATTGTTGGGATTTAATCCACTGCTCCTGAGGCTGCTGGGAGAGATTTCCTTTTCTCTTCTTTGTTTGCACAGCTCCTGGGGTTCAGGTTTCGTTTGGTCCCACCTCTGCTTGTAGGCTGTCCTTAGGCACCTGTTCCCTGCCCAGAGAGGAAGGGGTTAAAGCAGCAGCTGATTAGCAGCTGATTAGGGGGCTGTGGCTCACTCATGCTGGGGGGAGGGAGGGGTACGGAAGTCATAATGGGAATGCAGGGTGACCCTGCAGCAGCAGAGGCTGCCATGACGTTGCAACAGCCTGAGGTGCGCTGTGTGTTCTCCCAGGGAAGCTGTCCCTGGATCGTGGGACCCTGGCAGTGGTGGGCTGCACAGGCTCCAGGGGGCGGTTATGGATGGTGACCTGTGCTTGCATACTGGATTCTTGGTGGCTGCAGCAGCAGCATTAGTGATTCATGCCTGTCTCTGGTGTCTGCGCTAATAGCCTTGGCTCACACCCGTCTCTGGAGCTTGTTTAGGCGGTGCTCTGGATCCCCTTTCCTTGCGCACCCTGAAACAATGGTCTCTTGCCTTTAGGCAGCTCCACATTTTTTCCCGGACTCCCTCCCGGTTAGCTGTGGCGCACTAGCCCTCTTCAGACTGTGTTCACGCACCAACCCCAGTCCTCTCCCTGGGTCTGAACTCCGAACCCCGAGCCTCAGCTCCCAGCCCCCACCCGTCCCGGCGGGTGAGCAGACAAGCCTCTCGGGGTGGTGAGTGCTGGTCGGCACCGATCCTCTGTGCAGGAATCTCTCCGCTTTGCCCTCCACACCCCTGTTGCTGCGCTCTCCTCTGTGGCTCTGAAGCTTCCCCCCGTCCACCCCCCGTCTCCACCAGTGAAGGGGCTTCCTAGTGTGTTGGAAACTTTTCCTCCTTCACAGCTCCCTCCCAGAAGTGCAGGTCCATCCCTATCCTTTTGTCTCTATTTTTTCTTTTGCCCTCCCCAGGTACATGGGGAGTTTCTTGCCTTTTGGGAAATCTGAGGTCTCCTGCCAGCGTTCAGTAGGTGTTCTGTAGGAGCTGTTCCACATGTAGATGTATTTTTGATGTATTTGTGGGGAGGAAGGTAATCTCCATGTCTTACTCCTCCACCATCTTGAAGGTCCCCCCCGCCATAATTTTATTATTTATAGCGGACATAGAAAATTTTAAGGAATCTATAGCAAAGTATTAGAGGCAATAAACAAATTTAGCAAGATTGCTGGGCATGAAATCAGTATGCTTCAATATCCCACCATAATGGTATAAGCGTGGTCCAAAAATGCACTCAGTAAAATGTAAGTGTTCATTTCTGGTGAGGTTCATGTAAAGTAAAATAATTTAGATGATGTTTGTTGACCCACCAAGTACAAAATGACAATGATGAAACTTAGTCTTTACCCAATTGACTGTATACTGATCCAGGGAAGTCCCACACGGCCATGAAGCTGAAGCAGTCACTTCCTAATTATGTCCCTCCTGCCCCCAGAAGACACAAACTTTAGGCCACATACGTATGAGAATGGAGGCCAGACAGAGGACTCAAACACCAACTGTTTTATATCCAAATCTGCATTATTACTGAGCCTGTTATCACAGAATTTTACTGTAGGAATCGAGTTATGGTTCCATAAACCAGAAACAAATAGGAAAAGAAATTTAAAATATAGATTTCATTATAGAAGCAAGCATAATACCAAGTACCTAGGAGTGAATCTAGTGAAAAATGTGCAAAATCTCTATGGGGAAGACTATACTGTTGCATCTAGGGGCAAGATTCTGAATAGTGAGCTTAAGACAAGTCACCTAATTAAGAGGATTGGATGTGCAGGGCCACCCAGAGACAGCTGTAATGGGGGTGCGTTTACAGTCTGCCAAAATACTAGTACCCACTATGCGGCCAGCCTGGAGGACAGATGTGAGCTAAAAGGCCACATTTGGCCAGTGAAGTCCAGCCAGAAGGAAAGATCTGGATGTCAGCCAGGCTCTGACACCTACAGATGCTTCATCAGATGGTACCCACACCAGGGGACCCAGCCAGTGCCTGATTCCAGATCTTCCCAGGCTGGGGTCAAGGAGAGGGCCAGGTGAGAACTCTCGGCAATGCACTTGCTTCTGAGAAGAGTTTTTGAAGTATTATCCTGAGGCCAAGACTGGGATTAATATAACTGATATTTAGTCCCAGCTATACTGATGCTGGACATGAAATATAGATTGAAGGCCAGAGAAATAAGTAGAATCAGGCTTACATGGGGGCAGAGGTGGGTTTTTAGGGTGTGTATCTACCACCAGTCAGGTCATGCCACTTCCAGTGCTCTGAGGAATCATGTTGTGTTTGGGGAAAAAAATGTTTCTTAGTGTTGCAGACTGGGGAATTCATAAAGCCACAAAAATCCAAGAGTTTTTTGGAAGGAAATTTCAGAGCTAACTAAAATGAACATAAAACAAAGCATAGCAAGAAAATCATTGACACTGTTGGTGAATTTGGGACTCTTAGACTTGTGAAACTTCTTTGCCACATTGAATTATATTTGGAGCAAGTCTGCTATAAGCCACATAAATAAAAAAGTAAGCAAGCAAGCACGAAACAAACAACTGTCTTTTCTCCATTCATGAGAATTTTAAACTGGCACTTTGGCCAGTAGGAAAAGGTTAGCACACTCCAAAACAAGGAATGGGCTCTTTTGGAAAGCATGTGATGGAGGCCTTTGGGGAATACTCATGCTGAAGGGGGATGTTTAGTTTTCTGGGATGTCTAATTAAGGGATTCACACCCTAGGGCTGAACTACAAAATGTATGGGTTTCCTCCTAAGAATATGGTTAGGGTCCTTCATTTGACAGAGTGGAAACTGAGGCACAGAGGGCCAGGAACTTGGCTAAGGTCATCCAGGGAGGAGTGCTAGACAGAACTATCTTCGTCTACTGTCAAATAGCACACACATGTTTTCCTGACTAAGCGCCTTTAGAAAGCATTCTGAATCTTACCTTTCGTATCCTGAAAGGAAAAAAACCTAGACTTCACCGTAAAAATTATCAAGAAATGTCAAACCAGACTATAAAATTAAAACCCACTTAAAATATAAAACACTGTCTTAAATAATGACATAATTTGAATTTTTGGACATCTTGAGAGAATTCTAAAAATTTTGGCTGTTGTATTCAGTTGAAAATTTCTTAAATATTTTGACTTGACTATTAAAGTGAAAAGAAAATAAACCTCAATCCTAACTCCTGTGATGTTTTAAGCTTACAGTTCTCTTTCAACTAGTTTTGGGAATGAATCACTGAGCAGGGTGTTCTTAGGACATTTCTAACATCCTTTAATTAAAACTTACAAGAGTTTGTATGATAAAATACCGAGGAAACCAGTTATTCCTAGGTATTCTTTTGCCAAAAAGGGTTACATTGTAGATATGCAGTCCTGTCCTCTGAATACCACCTGCCTTCCTTCCTATTTGAAATGATATCTACTTTCTACTACCAATGAACTTTGTGTTTTAGCCTAAGTTCCCTAAAGCAAGGCCTGAGATGAAGGCTTCTGGGAGAGTAGTTTATTGGGGGATGTGTTCCCTGTTACCAGGAATGATGATTAGGGTGACTGGGTGCTATGGACTGAATGTTTGTGTTCTTCCAAAATTCATATGTTGTAGTCTAATCCTCAGTGTGATGGTATTTGGAGGTAAGGGCTTTGAGAGGTAATTAGGTCAAGAGGGTGGATCCCTCATGAATGAGATTAGTGCTCTTGTAAGAAGAGACACAAAAGACCCTCTCCCTCTCCCTCTCCTTTTCCCTCTCCCTCTCCCTCTCCTTTTCCCTCTCCCTCTCCTGTTCCCTCTCCCTCTCCTGTTCCCTCTCCCTCTCCCTCTCTTTATCCCTCTCCCTCTCCTTTTCCCTCTTGTAAGGGCACAGTGAGAAGGCAGCTGTCTAAAAGCCAGGAAGTGGGTCCTTACTAGACACCAGACCTGCTGGTGTCATGATCTTGAACTTCCCAGCCTCCAGAACTGTGAAAAATAAATGTTTGTTGTTTAAGCCACCCAGCCTATGGCATTTTTGTAATAGCAGCCTGAACTAACACTGGAGGAGGAAGAAGAGAAATGTGTCATTGGATTGGCAACCATTACAGGAGGGTGTTCCCTTTTTTAAAAATTGAAGTATAGTTGTTACAATATTGTGTTTCAGGTGTATAGCAAAGTGATTCAGATATCTATATATAATATAGATATATTCTTTTTCATTTTCTTTTCCATTATGGTTTATTATAAGATATTGAATATAATTCCCTGTGCTATACAGTAGGACCTTGTTGTTTATTTTATGTATAGTATTAATAGTTTGTATCTGCTAATCCCAAACTCCTAATTTATCCCTCCCCACTCTTTCCCCTTTGGTAACCATAAGTTTGTTTTCTATGACTGTGCATCTGTTTCTGTTTTGTAAATAAGTTCATTTGTATCATATTTTAGATTCCACATATAAGTGATATCATATGGTATTTGTCTTTCTGTGTCTGACTGACTACACTTAGTGTGATAATCTCTAGGTCCATCCATGTTGTTGCAAATGCCATTATTTCATTCTTTTTTATGGCTGAGTAATATTCCATTGTTTATATGTACCGCATCTTCTTTTTTTTTTTTTAACATCTTTATTGGGGTATAATTGCTTTACAATGGTGTGTTAGTTTCTGCTTTATAACAAAGTGAATCAGTTATACATATACATATGTTCCCATATCTCTTCCCTCTTGCGTCTCCCTCCCTCCCACCCTCCCTATCCCACCCCTCCAGGCTGTCACAAAGCACCAAGCCAATATCCCTGTGCCATGCGGCTGCTTCCAACTAGCTATCTACCTTACTACGTTTGTTAGTGTGTATATGTCCATGACTCTCTCTCGCCCTGTCACAGCTTACCCTTCCCCCTCCCCATATCCTCAAGTCCATTCTCTAGTAGGTCTGCGTCTTTATTCCTGCCTTACCCCTAGGTTCTTCATGACATTTTTTTTTCTTAAATTCCATATCTATGTGTTAGCATACGGTATTTGTCTTTTTCTTTCTGACTTACTTCACTCTGTATGACAGACTCTAGGTCTATCCACCTCATTACAAATAGCTCAATTTCGTTTCTTTTTATGGCTGAGTAATATTCCATTGTATATATGTGCCACATCTTCTTTATCCATTCATCCGATGATGGGCACTTAGGTTTTTTCCATCTCCGGGCTATTGTAAATAGAGCTCTATTAACATTGGGGTGCATGTGTCTTTTCGAAGTAGAGTTTTCTCTGGATATGTGCCCAGGAGAGGGATTGCTGGATCATATGGTAACTCTACTTTTAGCTTTTAAGGAACCTCCATACTGTTCTCCATAGTGGCTGCAGAAATTTATATTCCCACCAGTGGTGTAGGAGGGTTCCCTTTTCTCCACACCAGGAGAGTGTTGCTTTTGAGAAGTCATATGAGGTTGTCTTACAAGTGTGAACTTGGAGGAAATAAAGAGGGACACATTTAGCCGTTAGTTCCCATCCCCTTTATTCAATGATTACTCCAAGGAGTATTAACACCCCTGCACTTTTGGGTTGTGCACGTGTGAATGCCAAGCCTCAGAGCAGGAGCTGCGCAAAGCTATCGAAGGCTCCACAGAACTGGTCACCACCTAAAGCATTTGCAGTGTTGCACGTGATGTTGCCTATGATGTGTCCAAAATACCTTCCTTCGAAATTTAGGTCAAACCCTACTCCTATGCCCACTCTTCCTGACTGCTTTATTCCACTGTCTGTCTTTTTAGCACAAACCATTCACTTGGACACCTGCTAGTTTACTGTGAGTTACTTTTTCATAGATTTATATCCTGGTGCTAGAGTGGTCAAGGACACTCTGAGGTCTGTGTTCCTGAGGTTTGGCATTTTCTCTGTGCCTCAGTTTTTCCTCCTGTACAATGATGCAGTCAGATTAGCCCAGGGCTACAAACTCAGATATCAGTGGGACCAGATAGGTGAATCATGACTAAATCAGGATGTGTTTGTTTCACAGTTGTGTCTATCTTAAATTACATTCTTTACAAAAAGGCATGGTTTGTTTGGATATTAAATACATAGAAATTGTCCTTACAATTTCCTCTCTGCCATCTTTCTTGGAAAAAACAAGCTCTCTCGGTCTATATTGTACTCCCCTACTTTTGATGGCAATGTGTTTACAGGAAATATTATAGGACACTCTCAGTGTAAGTGATGGCTCTCCTTTGGCCTTGATGTTGAGGAGATTTGAGAGGTGACGAGGACCCTGGTAAAGCCTTGAAGGGGGCTTCTGATACTCAGATTGTTGCTGCTGGACCTAGGATTGTCACAGTCTTCAGATTCTTTATGAGGAGCCAGGAAATTTAGATTTTTATCTGTAATTTCCCAATTTTAAATGTTACTCTCTCCTACAAAGTAATCTTTAAAAATTAATCTTTAAAATTAATTTTTTAAAAAAAATTAAAAAAAAATTTTAAATTTCTTAAAAATTAATCTTTAAAAGCTGTGTGCATCAAACAAAACAAAATACACCTTTGGGTGTATTCTGACTAGAGGCCACCCGTCTGCCAGCTGGGAATGACAGAATTCCCTAAAGCCTTTCCAGAGTTAGGATGCTATGGTTCACACTAGTAACTGCTGAGAACCTCTGTTCCTACACCCTCACTTCCTGATCCACAGTGTCAAATCCTGGTGCAGAACTGCAGCTCTATGACCATCTTAGCTCTGTCGTTCTGGACGTTATCCACAACCCCAACTGATCTGGATCTCTGCCAGATCAGTTACATGGCTTTAAGTTCTGAGAAACTCTGAGATCCAAAAAGAACTGGCTGTGAAATGAAATACCCTTCTTCTACTGAAGGATTACTACTTTGAGCCCAAAGGACAAGGCATCAGGAACTGTGGAAAGCCTAAGTCACGGGCATTGTGCTAACCATAGGATGTGGTGCTGCAATGCTAAAATCAACTGTATTGTATGGTGGGGAGCCATGGCGACCGGACTCTAATTTACTGTTCCCAACAAGCCTTTCACTCTTGCCGTCGGGGCCACCTGTGTCTCTGGCACTTTATCCGATGGTCATTCCTCTTTGTACCTTGGAAAGACTATAACATGCTGAGAACATGAACACCCCACCTACAATTTATAGGCATGTGGAGGGGTTGCAAGTCACTTGGTTCCCTTTTATTTTATCAGGTATGAGATACCTGATAAAAATTTCATTTCAGATAAATTAGTAGTGGAAGAAAAAAAAGTACTGTTTCCTTTTTTTTTTTTTTTAAGAGAAACATCTTAATGATTACAGAACAGGCACTTTTGCTGCTGGAGGATGGGTCATGAAGGTTCTCCAGGTAAATGGATCACTAATGATAACAGTAATAATTATAAACCAGTGAACAGTTAAGGAATATGACTATATTCCTGGTACTACATTAAATACTTAATGTATATTATTTCACTTTATCTTCAGAATAACCGTAGAGATGAGCACCATTATTTTTTTTTAATTAATTAATTTACTTACTTATTTTTGGCTGTGTTGGATCTTCGTTTCTGTGTGAGGGCTTTCTCTAGTTGGGGCAAGCGGGGGCCACTCTTCATCGCAGTGTGCAGACCTCTCACTATCACGGCCTCTCTCGTTGCGGAGCACAGGCTCCAGACGCACAGGCTCAGTAGTTGTGGCTCACGGGCCTAGTTGCTCCGCGGCATGTGGGATCTTCCCAGACCAGGGTTCGAACCCGTGTCCCCTGCATTGGCAGGCAGATTCTCAACCACTGCGCCACCAGGGAAGCCCAAGCCCCATTATTGTTCCCATTTTATGGGTCAGAAAACTGAAGCTCAAAGAGGTGGTGAAGTTCCCAGGATCATACTGTCACTTAGTGGTAGAACTAGAAATGTACTACCTCTCCCCTTCCACAGACAAAACAACTAGAAGATAGAGAAAGTTTTATTTAGTGTACAGAGCATATAGAATTTATAGCAGCACCATAAATGCGTCCATTAATGGTACTTACTGGTTTGTGACAGAGCTGTGTAAATACCTGGCTATTAACATTTTCCACGGACATGTCCTTCTGGAAGCCTGCGAGACTGATCTTTTCCAGAGCAGCCTTTGAGGATAGAATAGTTACTGGACCAGGAAACTGGGGAGATTTGGATCCACCATGCCTAGAAACGAGATGTCAAAGGGCTGGCTTCAAGGCACTGTCTCATTCTGAATCTCTAAAATGCTTTATTCTAGTAATTTAGAGAATCTGTTCCTCAAAAGTCATTTTCTATCTTTTTACGAGTAATACTATAAAAAGAAAAAGAATTTAAAAATAATACAAGTTAGCAGAAGATAATTTGAGAGCAAAATGGGAGGCCTTTGTATCAGTAAATATATAAACGTATCCACCTATTCATCCACCCGTTCTTTCGTACCACAGTTATTTTCTACTGTTCTGCTCTACGTATGTCACTGTACTTATCATGTACTCATCCCATGCCTCACTTCTCATGCTTGGGGCCCCTCAGAGGCAGTGTAGCATAGAGGTTGCATGATTAAGTTCTAATAGGAGCTAGCTTGGGTTCAAATTCCATTCTGTTACTAGTTACATGATGTTGAACCTGGCCCTTCACTTCTCTTAGTCTCAGTGTTCTCACGTGAAAAAGAGGAATAAAAATCTTAGATTATGAGACTCTAATGAGGTTATGCATGTAAAACCTCTAGCCCAGTGGTTGGCACATACTGTGTATACAAGAAAAGGGTTTGTTTTGTTTTTGCAATTTTTTTTTTCTGTGGCAGTTGCAATCCACTTACTCAGGTTGAAATTTTGAATCTAATATTATCTTGACTGTGTGCAGTTTACTTTGCGCATTTTGCTTTCAAGGCATTTGCACACACCTTGTATCATTCAGTCCCCTCAAGAATACTTTTACAAAAACAGGGCAGATAATTAAACCTCATTTTACCCATGGAGAAACTCCTAAGCAAAGATAACCAGCATCTCCACAGAAACAGCCTGATCGTTTACCCTTTGTCCAACACTGTCTTCTCACTTGTAGAGTTGCAAACAGAGAGGGAGTAGAAAATGCCAGGGTCTTTCTTAAGAGGTTGGCTCGTGGCCTGTGTTTCCAAATATTGGTCAGTCATTTTGGTGGCAAATGTTCTTCCTTCCAATACGGTAAGGAAGATCTTGGTTGATGGATAAAGGAAACAACCATAAAGGAGATGACATCATCTTTTATGCCGTAAATCACAGACCACCCTTAGACCACTTGACTCATGACACCTATACTACCTGCTCGACAAACAACGGATCATCACCGTATTTAGCCCTATGTGATGGTCAAGAAGCTCATCCTTCAGTTCTATCATATCCATCTGATTTTAGCGCTCACTAAAGGTAACTAGCCTGACCTGCTAGGTTTTCTGAGCAAGTATGTTTAGCAGGCCTCAGAGCCACTGTTTATGGTGTTTCCAACATCCCTTCCTTCCTCTCTTCCCTTCTCACCAAATATTTAGATTTTATACAACGCTCATGTTAAGCCGAATTAGAGATGCATAGAAATACTTAATAAAGTGCTGCCTCATCATACAGTTTTAATAAATTGTACATTTATTTTTCCTTAAGAACTTTCTCCTCTTTCCCTGACAATCTAGCCCACACAAATCCCTCCTTCCTTTGAACTCGAACAGGAAAACAATTTCAAGCATATGTTGTAAGCATAAAGCTTAGGTCATAGTTTTCTTCTATTGTTTCTTTTGTTACTGCCAAAATTCTGGTCCTAGGTATTCTTGCCTTAAACATAACACAAACTCTCAACTGCTTTCTCTGCCTCTAATCTCTCTTCCCTTCCTAAGTCAACCATTTCAGGTGCCTCCAGGGTGACTTTCTTTCAGTGAAAATAGACCCTGTCTTTTTCCCCAACTGGAAAACCTTCTGTGACTCTGTCATCACCTGGAAGATAAAGCTCAAATGCCTTAGCCCAGTGGTCTCTGAACAGCCCCATTTCTTTTTCACCATCGCTTTCATTTTTATCTGTGTTATTCTCTTATCTGACTATGTTCTCCATACCTACCCCATCCCTTTTACCCTCATCCAGATCGTATCTACTTTTAAGGACTTAGAATGAATTTTATTTGCTCCCTAAACTTTTCTAATCTCACATTCAAAATGATCACCTTCTTTGTCCAAGCTCTGATTCTACTTTGTACCTCCTTGTAACCTTTTGCTCGCCCATTAGATTGGAAACTTCTTTAGGATTCAGGCTGCCTTATTTCTATTTGTGTCACTTACATCACCTAGTACAGTTCCTAATTAATTTTTTTTTGGTGAGGAGGAAGACTGTTGAAGGAAGGAAAGCTCTTCAGTCAATGCCATTCAGACTGTGAACAGTTAATAAATGTGAGATGTGTAGCTATTGATTAGATCAGGAAGCAACCGGCTACCCCAGCTCTTTTATGTTTCCTTAGAGATGCACATGTATTAACTGTGCCCTTCAAAAGAGTTGAATCTTCAGAGAGTTCTTAGTGAATGTTTACAGGGCATGCAGTGGAGCCCGGAGGAGTTCCTTAAATCCTCTGTTCCTTTTCTCTCACCTGTCCTCCCTGCACTGCCTTCTGCACTCCGACTTCTGCAACCTGTGGGGTAGCCGGAGTCAGGCAGGAGACATCAAAAGACTCAGACGTAGAGAATGGACTTGAAGACACGGGGAGGGGGAAGGGTAAGCTGGGACGAAGTGAGAGAGTGGCCTGGACATATATACACTACCAAACGTAAAATAGATAGCTAGTGGGAAGAAGCTGCATAGCACGGGGAGATCAGCTTAGTGCTTGGTGACCACCTAGAGTGATGGGATAGGGAGTGTGGGAAGTAGATGCAGAAGGGAGGAGATACGGGGATATATGTATATGTATAGCTGATTCACTTAGTTATACAGCAGAAACTAACACATCATTGTAAACCAATTATACTCCAATAAAGATGTTAAAAAAAAAAAAGTTCTTGCCCCCTAAACGACAATTGTGAGTTGGTTCTTGCAGATGAATCCAACTTCTCCCCTGGTTGCCGGCCTCTGAAATAAAGCAACCTTTCTGTTCCTACCAAAAACAAAACAAACAAACCAAAAAAGCCTAATGAATCCAGTATTCAGAGTAAGCTAACATTTTAGCTCTGTGTCAGGACAGATCCCAGAGAGAAGTGTTTTGTGTTATCCACAATAAGAAAGCCCATATATACTTGAAAATTAGCATATGGTAGCCTCGGCTAAGTCTGATCTTGAAGAAATTGGGCAGAAAATGAGTAAGAAAAACCATGGTAATGAAAAATGTAACTTGTAATCCAAGCACTGCATGGAGCTCAGCAGGAAGACTCATAGTTGTTGGGGAAGTCATCTCTAGGGGTTGGTATTTAGTGCAAAGAATAGTGGAGAAATTGAGGATCGGGTGTATAGGGAGGGTGGTGGTATATTTGTAACCTGTTTTGTTTTGGTGAACAATTTGGGGCTGTTTTCTAAGCGCATGAGTAAATAAGCCCAGTCTTTTTTTTTTTTTTTTTTAAATCCTGGGCACTGCTCATTCTTGTGATTAACATGGGTGAGGCCCAAATCCATGGTGGTGAGTTCCTAGCAAGCATTTTGTACCGTGTGACAGTGTACCCTCCACTCTTTACCCTGGCAGAGTTGAATGGGCTGAGGGTGAGTGCCTGACTCAAGCTAGTTGAAGCCAGGATTTATCTAGAGTCCATCTCTCCAGGTAACTGAACCTGGAACTTGAAGGCCACCGATGGCCATAAGCTTCAGTGTGGCCTCAGAACAAGAGGAAGGTATTGTGCACTAAGAGAAAGGTGAGGATGACACCCAGAGAGGGCAGAAGGGCTCTGGAGCATCCTGGTGTGTCCCCACCTCCTTCCCCAATCTCCCCCATGCCTTGACTTGCCATACCAATGAACACTTCCACCATTGGTAGTTCCTTCATTTACTTTCAGGCAAGACTCCATTTTCAAAAATGAGAAGTATGATCAGAAAAGCAACAACCTCAGTTTGTCTCACATTAAGGAAATTATAAGGCTCGGTAGGAGGTTATGCAGCCACTAAAAAGGATGTTTACAAAAGGTTTCTAATAATCTGGAGAAATGCTTATGTTATAATGTCAAGTGAAAAAAAGCCAGATGAAAAAATACGTATATATATTATGAGCTTCCCCACATTAAAACTTCCATAAAATTATGCATAAAGTGCATAGAAAAATAACCCCCAAATATTAACAATAGCTTCCTCTGTTATTTTATATTTTTTCATATTTTCAAATATTTTTCTTATGTTTCTTTTTATAATAGAGAAGTCCACTTTTATTTGAAAACATATTTTTAGATTGCCTAGTTTCATGCATTATCAGCTAAAGTTGGAATTTAAAACAAAATCAACTGGAAGATCACAGAATGCCAATGTTGCAAAAAATCTTAGAAATTCTTTAGTCCAGGGTTTTAAAATATTCTTAGGGGTCACAGATATCTTCAGAATCTGATGAAAAATTTGACTCTTCTTGCAGAAAAAGGATGTATATAAAAATAAATCTCTTAGGATGCTCTAGTTGCAATTATAGAAAAGTCTGTGACACAGGCTCAAACTATAAAGGAAATATATTCATTCAAGCAACCAAAACGTCCAGGAGTATCTGGCCCCAAGTGAGGCTGGATCTAGTAACTCAACACTCTGACAGAGGTCCAGGTATTTCTTCTTCATTTCTGCTTTTTATTCCCCAGGTTCAACTGCATCCTAAGGCTGATTCACCTTGGGGTCCCAGGATGGTTGTCATAAGTTTCTGGGGTTTCACACTTATTCAGGAAAGAGAGTCTTTGTCTCAGCATTCTCCGCATATATATATCCTTGGTTTCTCAAGTTGATGGTTAAAATGAGGTTACATGCCCATTGCTGAATCAGTCACCGTGGCCAGGATCATTGAATGTGCTGATGGACTTACCCTAGGTCATGTGTTCCACCCAGTCTTCCCCACACCACTTTCATCCCCCTATAGAGATTAGACTTAACGTCATGGCATTTGTGGTTCATGCTGCCCTGAGATCTCAGGCTAGATTTTTGTCTGTGTTCTAAGGACAATGGAAAGGCACAGAGATCTGTAATCTTTCTAAATCACTCCCAGTGACACCCAGGTGGACGAATGAATGGAGTACTAAAAGTTTAGTGAAAAGGTTTTGGTGAATGTGAAAAATGAGCACTGCGGAAGGTTAAGGGCAGTGAAACCTGAGCGAGAAAGCTCACTTCTGATGTTCTAGCCCCTAAATCCATTTATCTGGATGAAGCTCTGACTTGTCATCAAGCCTACTGTGTTATTCACTAATGAGTTCATATGCACATCTCCTACAGAGATAGGTTTGCTTCTTTTTCCAAATAGATAACAATAATAACAACAAACATATTAATGATGGGGATGATGATGATGATGATGATGATAATGATAATAAACTTTTAACTTGGACTGTTTTGGATGTAGTCATAGAAACCCTGTTCAAACTAGCTTAAGAAGGACAGCAGGTGTCTTGGCTTGCTTATTCAACAGTGTCAGTCACAGCTGGAGCCAGGGTTCTGCATCTTCAGCTCTCAGATGGCTCTACCTATAGGGTAGACACAGTCATCACTAGCAGATCAAGACTAGTGATGCTCGCTTGTGCAACTCTATAGATGGTGGAACTGTTCACAGAGCTGGAGGACCACGTCTGGGGAGATGATCATGAATCTGGATTTGGATATGTTGACTTACTAATGCTTTAGAGACCTCAGGGATGGTACAAGGCATGTCTAATGAGGATGTTTAAGCCAGGCTTTGAAGGATGAGCTGACCAAGTGCAAGAGTGGCCAGGGGAAGAAGAGAGGACATTCTGGGCAAAGTCCTCAATCAAGATAAGACTAAAAGCATCTGAGAATCTGAAGGCCTTTTTGGCCGGAGGTTAGTAGATAAGGGAGGGAGAGGCACAAGCTGATGAAGTGGTGGCAAGAAGAACCCAGCTCATATAGAGACATTTAGGACTTCACATCCCACAGTTTACAACCCTTGTAGGAAGAGAGCCTCTTCCCTGGGAACTTGGGTAGACAGAGAGACTACAATTAGACCAACTAAGGACACATCACCATGCCTGATGATGACAGAGGAATGAAATCTTTTAATTGTCTAACTCTAGCATTTGCAGTTATCCTAGAGGTGAGAAACTGGAGAGGGACTGATCAATACTTGTGTTCTTCACAGGAAAAAGTAGTTCCTTTATTAGTAATTTTTTAAAGACTAGGCAATATGGGGAAGGCAAATCAAACACACCCCCAGTTGTGGCTTGGACCACATTTCAGGGCCTTTGGGCTGTCTCCATGCAGCCATGCTGAGTCCTCTCCCTGGGTCTGTGTGCTGAATCCTGAGTTTCAGCATCCAGCTGCTGTGCACACCAGAGGTGCATGTCTCTGGCTGGGGAGTGCAGCAAGGTAGCCACAACCCTCTGTGCTGATGTCTCTCCCTTCTGCCTGACGCAAGCTGGCTGCTGCACTCTCCTCTGAGCCTCTGATACTCCCTTCCTGTCCGGCTCATCTCCCAGCCAGTGAAGGGTCTTCCCGGGGTGAGGGAACCTTTCCTCTTTCACAGCTCCCTCCAGGGTCAGGTCCCATCCTGATTCCCGTTTTTTTTTCTTTTGTCCTACCCAGTTATGTGGTGATCTTTCTTGCACCTTTGGTTGTATGAGATCTTCTGCCAGTGTTCAGTAGGTATTCTGTGAGAATTATTCCACATGCAGTTGTATTTTTGATGTATTTGTGTGAGGAGATGAACTTCACATCCTTCTATTCTGTCATCTTGATCTCTACCTCCCTCCCCCCACTTTTTAGTATCTATTATGTCTCACAGAAAGATTGTATTCCATGGAACACAGTTTGTGAAAGCAGAGACTAAATAAGTCTCACTATTATTCAAAATAAAGGAAAAATTAAATTATCCTATCTCTGGCATACCTTAAAATAGCTGTTCCTTAAAATTAATATTGTGGGGTATTTCTGATAAAATGTTTAAGTGCGTCTAATTAGTATAATTATGTTCCATTAGATTAATTTAACTATGTCTAGCACTTTTTATAGCTTAAAGAATACAGGATTTTCCATCTTCAAAACTACAACTGGGACAAATGGTAATTCTAGAAGTGATGCATGTTTTAAATATAAATAGACTTATTGAAATTTCTGAATTCCCTTTTTGTTAGCTCAGGTCCTCCCAGAAGGACACACTAAATGTTGTGGGTTGAATTGTGTCCCCCCCAAAAAAGATGTTAAATTCTAGCCCCCAGTACCTGTGAAAGAGATCTTCTCTGGAAGTAGAATCTTTGCAGGTGATCAAGTTAAGATAGGTCATTAGAATGAACCCTAATCCAATATGACTGTGTCATTATAAAAAGCAAATTTGGACACAAAGACAGACATGTACAGAAGGAAGATGGTGTAAAGATACAGGGAGAAGAGAATTCAAGAAACACCTGAGGCTACAAAAACCTAGGAGAGAAGCCTGGAACAGATTTTCCATCACAGCTGCCAGAAGAAACCAACCCTGCTAAAACTTTTATCTTGATTTCTAGCTTCTGGAAATGTGAGACACTAAAATTAGTTGTTTAAGCCACTCAGTCTGAGCTTTTGTTACCACAATCCTAGGAAACAAATACAATAGATTAGACCTATAAGAGATTAAGAAACACCTGTGAAGGAAAATGGGGATGGAGTAAAAGAAGGCTGAGAGAGCAAGAGAGCTATCAGAGTGCCATGTAGGACTGTCCCTTATGAACCAGAGAAAGAGAAGGGAGGAAGGGGAAAAGGGAGGAAGGAAGGAAAGAAGCTTGGTTGATTGAGTCGAAGGCCTTAGGCTGCTTTTTAATTCCAAGATAGTTTGGCAAAGCTGATGTGGAGTCCTTAAACCAAAGCTGCCCATCAGAGAAATAATATTGTTAAAGTGACCACACTACCCAAAGCAATCTACAGATTTAATGTGGTCCCTATCAAATTACACATGACATTTTTCACAGAAGTAGAACAAATAATCTTGAAATGTATATGGAACCACAAAAGACCCAGAATTGCGAAACAATCCTGAGGAAAAAGAACAAAGCTAGAGGCATGACCCTCCCAGACTTCAGGCAGTACTACAAAGCTACAATGAAAGCTACAAAAGAGCATGGTATTGGCAAAAACAGGCATATGGATCAATGGAACAGAATAGAGAGCCCAGAAATAAACCCACACACCTATGATCAATTAATCTTCAACAAAGGAGGCAAGAACATACAATGGAGAAAAGACAGTCTCTTCAGCAAGTGGTGTTGGGAAAGCTGGACAGCCATGTGTAAATCAATGAAGTTAGAATACTCCCTCACACCATACTCAAAAACAAACCAAAAATTGCTTAAAGACTTAAGTATAAGACATGACACCAAAAAACTCCTAGAATAGAAAGTAGGCAAAACATTCTCTGACATAAATCATATCATTGTTTTCTTAGGTCACTCTCCCAGTGCAAAAGAAATAAAAGCAAAAATAAACAAATGGGATCTAATCACATAAACTTCTGCACAGCAAAAGAAACCATAAACAAAATGAAAAGACAACCTACGGAGTGGGAGAAAATATTTGCAAATGATGCTATCAACAAGGGCTTAATTTCCAAAATATATGAACAGCTCATACAGTTCAATATAAAAAACCCAATAGAAAAATGGACAGAGGACCCAAATAGACATTTCTCCAAAGAAGACCTACAGATGGCCAACTGGCACATGAAAAGATGCTCAACATTGTTAATTGTTAGAGAAATGCAAATCAAAACTACAATGAGGTATCACCTAACACCAGTCAGAATGGCGATCATTAAAAAGTCTACAAATAATAAATGCTGGAGAGGGTGTGGAGAAAAGGGAACCCTCCTACACACTTGGTGGGAATGTCAGTTGGTACAGCCACTATGGAGAACAGTATGGAGGTTCCTTAGAAAGCTAAAAATAGAATTACCATATGATCCAGTAACCCCGCTCCTGGGCATATAGCCAGAGAATACTCTAATTTGAAAAGATACATACACACCCAATGTTCATAGCAGCACTATTCACAATAGCTAAGACATGGAAGCAACCTAAGTGTCCATCGATATGAATGGATAAAGAAGATGTGGTACATATATACAATGGAATATTACTCAGCCATTTTCAGCAACATAGGTGGACCTAGAGATTATCATACTAAGTGAAGTAAGTCAGACAGAGAAAGACAATATAATAAGATACCACTTATATGTGGAATCTAAAAAAATGATATAAATGAACTTATTTTCAAAACAGAAATAGACTCACAGACATAGAAAACAAACTTATGGTTACCAAAGGTGAAAGGAGGGTGAGGGTTAAATTAGGAGCTTGGGATTAGCAGATACACACTACTATATATACAAGGATAAACAACAAGGTCCTACTGTACAGCACAGTGAACTATATTCACTATTTTGTAATAACCTATAATGGAAAATATCTGAAAAAAATATATTTTGTACACTTCGCTGTATACCTGAAACTATCACATTGTGAATCAACTGTACTTCAGTCAAAACACAAAGTGGGGGCATGGTCAGATTGGTTTAGGAAATAGAGTAAATTGGGTCTACTTCTTAGAGATTTATTCATTCACTTGACAAACATTTAGTGGGCATCTGTATGTGTCAGGGATTGTGCTAAGTGGTGAGGATCCAGCACCACATAAGACAGTGTCCTTATCCTTCTGGACCTTGTGTCCTCATGGGCCTTTTATTTAGAAAAGTATCAATAGTCAGTAATGAAGTATGTAAATAAATGAACAAGGTGTGTGAAGGAAATAAAAAAAGTAATAGGAGCAGGACACTGGGATGGGCCATATGGGTTTCAGACAGGGCAGTTGGAAAGGCTTTCTGAAGGAACTGACATTTCAGCTGAGACCTGAAGGGGGAGAGGGAGGAGTTCGCCATGCAAAGAGCTGGGAGAATATAGGGGGAGCTAAGACTCCCAGGCAGTGAAGAGATGGGCTGGTGAGAAGTACTGAAGATGGGAGAGTGTGATTAGAGCATGGGGGTGGGAAGTGAGTGCAGTGGCTCACGTTTGGGAAGGTCTGAAGAAGCCAGATCATGATGGGTCTGGTCTGGTAGGCAATGCTGAGGAGTTTGCATTTTTTTTAAATTAATTTTTATCGGAGTATAGTTGCTTTAAAATGTTATGTTGGTTTCTTGCTGTACAGCAAGGTGAATCAGTCATACGTATACATATACCCACTCTTTTTTGGATTTCCTTCCCACTTAGGTCACCACAGAACACTGAGTAGAGTTCCCTGTGCCATGTACATTGGCATGTTGAAGGCTCTGAGGGGTCCTGCTAGAGAGCAACCTGTTTGACTGGGCTTATGTCCAAGTTTCTAAAACATAATTGACCAAATTGCTCTGCTAATGAAAGATATCTGATAAAAGAATTGTGTCCCCTGGAGGAGAGACTTGGAGTCGCCAGTTTGTGAATTTAAGGTAGTTGCCCCTTTAGGAACACAGGTGTCTCATGAAAGCAAGTCACTGGGGCACCAGTTGATGCAATAAAGGTGGGATTTTAAAAGAAACAATAAAATATTTATATTTCCCATCTCTGAACTTAGATTGCCTGAGTTCATATCCCGATGCTACTCTTTAATAATTAAATCCTGTGGGTAAGATAATTAATCTGTCTCTGTCTCAGTTTTCTCACCTGTAAAATGGAGAATAATAATAGTTATTTCAAATGATTGTTAGGAGGATTACTTGTAAAAATACAGGTAAAGTTCTTTGAACATGATAAGTACTTTGTAAATATTGTTATTTTTATTATCATGAATAGCCTAAATATGTCAATATTCTTTTCCCCCAGAGCTTAATTTCTTAATGTTAGGTGAGGTCATGCACAAAGATAAGACGTTTTGGGGAAGTTTTCATTCTTATTGAGTAAACTCATTGAAACAGGTAGGGACTTCCCTGCTAGTGCAGTGGTTAAGAATCCACCTGCCAATGCAGGGGACACGGGTTCAAGCCCTGGTCCGGGAAGATCCCACATGCTGCGGAGCAACTAAGCCCCTGCGCCACAACTACTGAGCCTGCGCTCTAGAGCCCACGAGCTACAACTACTGAGCCTGTGCACCACAACTACTGAAGCCCATGCGCTGAGAGCTCATTGCCTGCAACAAGAGAAACCACCGCAACGAGAAGCCCCGCGCACCGCAACGAAGAATAGCCCCTGCTCGCTGCAACTAGAGAAAGCCCGCGCTCAGGGCTTTCCTGGTGGCGCAGAGGTTGAGAGTCTGCCTGCTGATGCACGGGACACAGGTTCGTGCCCCGGTCCAGGAAGATCCTACATGCCGCAGAGCGGCTAGGCCCCTGAGCCATGGCCGCTGAGCCTGCGCATCCGGAGCCTGTGCTCCGCAACGGGAGAGGCCACAACAGTGAGAGGCCCGCGTAACGCAAAAAAAAAAAAAAAAAAAAAAGAGAAAGCCCGCGTGCAACAAGGAAGACACAACGCAGCCAAAAATAGATTCAACAAACAAACAAACACAGGTATACACAACTTTAAAAAAACAATAACAAGTCTCATTTCCATTCCACAATAAAATAAATAAATGCCATTTGATTATCAACGTGTACATTCTCTACCTCTGTTTTCCTTCCTTTTGCAAAACTACCAAATATAAAACCTAACCAAGTTAGGAAATTATTCACTTATGCAACACTCATTTGCAGATCAATGTTGAGTGTCAACTCTGTTCTGGGCATGGATACAGGTGTTTCTTTCCTTAAAGAAGTTTATGAAGCCCTAAAAAGTTCCTTCGTTCCCCTTTCAGCAACAGAGAGCAAGCCTGCTCTCTTCATTGGTCACTTGCTGAGGATGCTGGTGACTTCTCAGCGCTGCATCCTTGGCATGGGGTGGCTGCTTTGACTTAAATGAGCCTCACTCAAGAGACAGCAGGACCTAACCTGGCTGACTGTGTAGGTGAGAACAACTCGTTCATGAAATGATAGGGACCCCAGGAAAATCATCACGATTCCTCTCCTTTCCAAAAGAAACTGAGAATCATTGACATAATTTTGGCCCATTAAGGTGTTTTCTTTTAACCTGCCTTGCCTAAGTGGATTTAAAGTGGTTTACTTTTTTTTCTCCTGAAACTTATCAGCTTGGGAAAAGAGAAAACTTAATTGCGACATTTATGTGTAATAGCTGGGTGATGAATGCTTGAGGAATTTTCGCTTTGCAGATGTACCAAAACAAAAAAACATACCACAATCAACATTTCTGAGTGAAATGAGAGAGCCTCTCGCGCACCCTGTGGGTGAGCATTTTGGATTTAATTGCTTCACTACTTGATCTGTCATTTTCTAAAATGGTCCTTCAAAGAAATTCTCTTCAAATGAGATGTTCTCAAGGTCAGGATACAGAGTGCATGAGTCAAGTGAAGAAAATCAGTCTCTAACCCAATCGTATATGCCACACAACGGCTTGTGTCCTGATCTCAAGGAGCTTATATCTGGGGAATAAGACCAATTATGCATTGGAAATAATTACGAAACAATACAAGAGATTGGAGATAGGTGAGTGCTTCCTAGGGTAGCAAAGTCTCCAGGTATTCATTGATTCCTAAAAGATTTCTAATAGAGCTGAAGTAACATGGAATAGGAAATAGCGTACGTCTTATTACCATTTTCAGTTAGGATTCTTGATCATGGGTCGGCTGAGATGATATGAGGATTGTCTACAGTGGTGGTCCATCGGTGTGACATTGTTGCATGTGCATTTGGTTTGGCTATTATGTCTGCGCAATATTTGAGAAATCATGGTAACTAGGTAAGTGTTACTTTCAGTTATACACCTCACCCCGTCGTCTTACCTCCCGCGCTCCTCAGGCATTTACATGAGTGTCGGCGCCCCTACCCCCGTGGGCATTTGAGTGTGCAGTGGCTGAATACATAACCCAAAGATTGATGGGAAGAAGGTGGGATTCAATGAGATGAAATTTTACACATCCTGCTTGATACTCTATGCTCTGAAAACTCAGAAGGAAGAGATATGTACACTGACAGTAAAGAGGACTTTCCAGGGTAGGTAGATCTTGAAATAGATGCTGATTGGGAGAGGTACAGTTGGAACAGCCAGCGTGGTGGTAACTGGCGGTATGTGGGCAGGGGAAAGGGGAGACTGGTCTGCCAAATGTGATGAGAGTGTGTTGATTTTTGGGAGAGAAGCTGAGGTCATTATGTTTGGCCCAAACTTGGGGACACCTTCAAGGTCAAAGAGGCTGGTGGACTTTCCCAAGACTACACAGCAATAATGAACAGGCTGAGACTAGACCTCAGAGCTTTCAGCTTTCTTTGATATTGGTCTTTCCTTGCTACTACTCTGCTACTGTAGAGCTAAAAGTTGACAAATTTCAGTTAGGGGACCCAGCAAATAAAACTGTAGCCAACTTTAGTCTCAGGTCCTTTGAAGAATAGAAGAGGTGGGTACAAATATATATGTGTGTATTGTTCCTAAATTCTCTCTCTCTCTTTTTGCTAAGATGGCAAATGATTTTCTTAGAGGGTAGGAAAAGTCACATTTATTATCTTCTCTGTCTCACCGTGTAGGTCTCTCCTACCCAGGCATGTCCACTATCACCTTATGATGGGAACAGAAAGAATTATCTATTCTGGGAATCCTGCGCATTTTCTTGATACATCATTTTTATTTCATTACTTGATTTATGTACTTTTGTAAGTGGAGGTCCTGGCTATTCATTTCCATGATCCTCTCCTTTTCTGAGGTTCTCATCCTTCCTCTCCCATGCTGTGCAGATGAACTACATTGGAGAAACACCACCACCAGCTGTGAATTTTCCCCTCCACAAGTTTGACTTGTGAGTTTCTGTAATGATCAAAGGGCTTGACTGACATTGTATTAGGATATTTTTGGTTACAAATGACAGAGCACATATATGTTTACACACACAAAAAAATTTACTGGCTTGCATAATCGATGAGTTCAGGTGGTTGCCCCAAGCATGGCCGGGGTTCAAACAATTTCAGTGGGACTTGGTCTTGCTCTGTCTCTTGCCACTGATTTGCTTCGTGTTGACGTCATTCTCAGGGAAGTTCTGCTCAGGTAGTGGCCAGATGATCCAGAGCCGCTCGCCCTCCCAGCTTCAAGTCCAGGCAAGAGGATTTCTCTTTCCCAGTTGCTTACAATTGGGTCCCACAGGTTAAGCCTGGATCACAGGCTTTCGTTAGAGCCAGGAATGGGATCAACCCCAGAGTCACCAAGAGTGAGAGTGTATGAGGGTGGTTCCCTAGGAGGACAGTCATTGTGATGGTGACTCGAGAAGGGTGAATCCGGCTTCCAGATGTGGGCTTAGCACTTCTGGGAGATACAGCTGACCCCAAGATTTCTTTAACTTCTCATCGTGTTTTACCTTAAAAATTCACGTGAATTCTACACCATAATATGTGTTTTAATGTAAAAATAATGTTTTTAATTACCCATTGACTAACTTTAGCATTCCAGGAAGTGACATCATTTTAAACCCTGTGGTTTCATAGTCCCAGGTACTTCCCTGTGCTCCAGCACTTCCAGCTTGAGAAGCACCACCTTCTACAACTATCAGATAATAATGTAGCCATTGTCAGCTTTCTCTGCTTCAAGTGAATTGCTTAAGTCTGGAGAAAGTACAACAGGTGAAACTGGCGTGCAGAATGGCCATTAAAAGAACAGGTTTTTGGTCAGATGGTCATGGGCTGGAATCGTCACCACTCATCATCTGTACAACCTTTGATAAGTTACGTCACCTCTCTAAGCCATGGTTTCCTCATTGGCTAACGCCACTCATCCTTGTGCATTGTGAGGCCTGAATGAGCTAATGCTTGTGAAACCAGCACACTGCCTGGCACACAGTCATTCTCAGGAATGGTTAATGTTATTACATTGTAATAAGTATCACCATTAATATTTTTCATGTACAATATGTGTAATATACTTTTAAAATGACCTGTTTCATTTCTACCATTAACATCCTTGTATTGCGGTTTCAAATGCAAGTGAAAGATGATAGATTGTTTTTTTGTTTTCCCATGACCTGCAACTAATTGGAAAAGGCTCAAGACATAAAGCAAGGAAGCAGGAGATTGCCTGTAGAGTGGAAAGTTTTTATTTTCGTGCCATTAGCTTAGACTCACTGTAATATTTTCCTGCTCTTTAATTCCTATAGAGTTGTCCTTAATTGCACACTTATCTTGTCGTTTAACGCTAGCTCTTATTTCCTAACCAACCCTTGCACAAAGCAATTAGCCAAAATACATCTTCCCTTCAGTTTTCAACAGAAAGTCCACCTGCTAAGCACTTTTCACAGTCTGAATACAAACAAGCGAAAGAGAGCAGCAGGAAATAGATTGACTGAGACAGATTATTAGACAAGTATTGACATCTTGTAATTCTAAGAGCTATGATCATTTCTAGCTTAAGAAAATGCCCACCGCATTTGAGATGAAAGCTACCATTAAAAAGAAGGTTACAGAACATGCAATGGTAGAAATAAAAGGCTCCATAGGACTCCTTTCATTTAATGTTTGGAAACTGTAATCTCTTCTAATTTTAGGGTGTGTCTTTTAGCTCGGTTATCGTATTTTTAACAGCTACCTCCACTTATTTTCCCATAGAGTGTGTGTGCACAAGAACAGTTATACATTTGGGTATGTGCTCCTATTTTAAAGATTTAAAATGTCTTCTATCAGGGTGCATATAGACAAAGTCAGTTGGAACGTATGGAAAGTTCCACATCATTCATTTGATGAAATCTTTCCCTGGCTCCTACTCAGTTCATGCAATGAACATGCAAATGATCCAGATCAGGAAAGGAGTAATTCCCAGGAGTACACTTCGCATTTTAGACACGCTGCCCTTGACATGTAGATCATTTAAAGTGTCTTTGGAGTGAGGGGCAAGGGGTTCTGAATTTCCAAAGTGCCCCTACCTCCTCCTCCCTTTTTTTTTTATAGACGGTGTATAATGTCATGGTCGAGAGCCCAGACTCAGAACCTTGACAGCCTGAGTCCAGTGGTCGGGTGCACCAATTTGCAGCTGTGTGAGTTACCTGATGCCTCTATAGTTCACTTGTCTCATCTCTTCATGCTTCCTAGGGTCATTGTAAGGACTATATTAGTTGATCTATGTAAATGATTAGAACAGTGCCTGGCACATAGTAAGTTATACATATTTACTGCTGGCGGTGGTGTTATAAGAGCATGCGTGGACTCTAAGACCACAGGGTGGTGAACCAGACAGGCTTGAGTTTGAACCCCAGCTCGGACCTCTACTAGCTGTGTGACCTTGAGCTAGCTAGTTTCTTCACTTTGCTAACTTTCATTAGTTTCTTCACTAGTGAAATGAAGATAATAATGCTAATGATTAGGATTTGACTTAGGTCTGTAGCCAGCAAGAATTAGGAAAAACTCTAGGCTTCAATCCTCATTTCTTTTTGACCTTGGTCAAATTACTTCATCTGAGAAATGTGTTTGTTGTGAAGATTAAAGGATACAACGGGCTTAAAATAGTGCCTGACATTTTGCAAGTGCTAAATAAATGTTATTACTATTGCTTGCTCATCTCACATTAATATTCACATTTTAGAAATAATAAGGAAAATAGAGAAGCTACCTGCTTTACGCAAGTGACCAGCATGCAGCAGACCTGGGATGTAATTCTAGGGCTTCACACACTGTTTGGCCCTGACGTGTGACTAGGCACATGATATGATCTACATTGTTGGTATGATGTGGAATTAATTCTTTGCCCAGGAGTTCCTTCTGCCTGAAAGGTCCACACAGCCATATCCTTCAAGGTCCTTTTTTTTTCTTTTTTAAGTCTTGAATGTCCTCATTCAAGTAGTTTGGTTTTTCTTTCTTTTTTTTAATTGAAGTATAGTTGACTTACAATGTTATGTTAGTTTCCGATGTACAGCGAAGTTATTCAGTTACATATATACAGTACGTCCCCCACATAAGAACCTTCAAGTTGCTAACTTTCAAAGATGCGAACGTGTTTTCGCATGGCCAATCACGTAAGTTAGTTCATGAGTCTGCCATACATTGTCAGGTGCGTGCACCCTCTACAAGTGGTTGTGCTTTTGTGTACTTTACAGTACTGTATAGAGTACAGTAATACAGTATCTTTATTTGAAACCCAGGATGTCCGGAAGCAAGAGTAAAAGCAGTAATGATGTAGATGGTACTAGTGTACTTTTCAGGGTACTGTACTGTAATATTAAAAGTATTTTCTTTATTTTTTCTGTTTGTTTATTATTTGTGTGGAAAGTATTATAAACCTATTACAGTACAGTACTATATAGCCGATTGTGTTACCTAAGCTAACTTTGTTGGACTTATGAACAAATTGGACTTAAGAATGTGCTCTCCGAATGGAACTCATTTGTATGTAGGGGACTTACTGTATTATATATATTATATAATATATAATATATATATTATTTTTCAGATTCTTTTCCATTTTTTTTGGAGTATAATTGCTTTACAATGTTGTATTAGTTTCTGCTGCACACTGAAGTGAGTCAGCTATACATAGACATATATCCCCTCCCTCTTGGACCTCCCTCCCACCGCCCCCCCCATCCCACCCATCTAGGTCGTCACAGAGCACTGAACTGAGCTTCCTGTGCTTTATAGCATGTTCCCACTAGCTAACTATTTTATGCATGGTAGTGTATTCCATTACAGGGTATTACAAGAAATTGAATATAGTTCTCTGTGCTGTACAGTAGGTCCTTATTTTTTATTTTATATATGGTAGTATATCTGTTAATCCCATACTCCTAATTTATCCCTCTCCCCCACTTCCCCTTTGGTAACCATAAGTTTGTCTTCTCTGTCTGTGAATCTATTTCTGTTTCTTCAAGATTCTTTTTGATGCCCTATGCTTTTCCCCAGAAGACTGTCCTGCTTCTCAGAACTGACTATAATCTGTTACTGCATTAAACTACTGCCCCTCTCAGCACAACTCACCTTAAATGACCGTTACTGAACATATTTTTTTCTCCTCAAGGAGACTCTAATTACTGTGAAGTTCTGCTCTATGAATGATTCATCTTTGTAATCTCCTCATTGCTGGAACAATGCATGGAACATAGGGGAGCTTTTATAGATATTTGCTGAATGAATGAATGAATAAATGAGTGAATGAATGAAACAGCAAATGGCTTGGATGATTATGGGCAAATTAGCCTGGGAGAGGATGGCATTGAGCATTTGTGGATATACTGAAGTTCATATGTCCCTTTTGGAATACGAGAACCACAGGCTCTGAACCACAACTCTTCCAGCTGGGAAGTAGGGCTGCTGTGCGCCTGGGAACTGGGTAGAGTGTGTGCACTCTCAAATGAAAGAAAATCCATTCATTTGTTTGTTCACTCAATAAATTTCATTTAGTACTTATTATGGGCCTTTGTGCTTTTGCTACGGGTAGAGCAGGCTGTGTTTAGGAGCTAAATTCACCGTGGAGTCATAGGATATCAGAGATGGAAGGGGCCCTAGGGTCATTCTAGGTCAGGATTTCTCAGATGGTATAATGTGGAATATTAGCCCTCAGTGAGATACTCCATCAATTAATCAGTCAATCAAGTCTGGAGTCCCCTAAGTTTGGAGGATGCTATCTTCTTTATCTGTCCACTTTCCAGATTAATAATGATAATGGCAATGGTAGCCATAATAATGGAAGCTAATGTCTATTTACCCATTAGAACTGACTCATTTAACCCTCACAAGAACTTTATGGGGTGAGCACTATTCAGCCCTTTTATTTTTTTAGCATCTTTATTGGAGTATAATTGCTTTACAATGGTGTGTTAGTTTCTGCTGTATAAAAAAGTGAATCGTCTATATGTATACATATACCCCCATATCCCCTCCCTTTTGCGTCTCCCTCCCACCCTCCCTATCCCACCCCTCTAGGTGGTCACAAAGCACTGAGCTGATCTCCCTGTGCTATGCGGCTGCTTCCCACTAGCTATCTGTTTTACATTTAGTAGTGTATATATGTCCATGCCACTCTCTCACTTCGTCCCAGCTTACCCTTCCCCATCGTCAAGTCCTCAAGTCCATTCTCTACGTGTGCCTCTTTATTCCTGTCCTGCCCCTAGGTATTAACCCTTTTAAAGATGAGAAAATAAAGCATCTTTGAACTTCAAAGACCTTGAAATCCTGAAATAAACCCATTTTTGTTTTGCTTAATTCAGCATTTTCCTAATTTAATGAACAGCAGAAATGCACTTTTTTCTTCTGCATACCACCTAGCGATATCCTGTGGATTCCGGGAATACATTCTCCTGGGAAATGTTCTAGTCTAACACTTTCATTTTACAGATGAAAGAACTGAGCTCAGGGAGGAAAGGACCTCATTGAATTCTCTCCCTAGCACGTTGCTGAGTTGGGACCTAAATCAGTCTCTTGACCCTTACTGAATTCATTTTTCTCCCTAATACTTGTTGCTTCCTTCTCCATTCTTCTATTCCCTTCTTCCTCCCCACCCCCAAACCCCATTCCTCTTCCTCTCTCTTATCCTTTTTTTGTACCAGGGAAGTAAGGGAGCCATTAACCGCTTTGTCACTAGGTTATTGGCAAGTTTGGCCCATAGTCTCCCTCAGTTTGGTCATCTCCTAGTACTTACTACAAATCGAACACTTGAAGTTTCTTAACAACATGACGTTACATGGCCGTAGCAGCAGATGGGCTCTTTCTAGGATCCTTCTCCATGAATTGTGTAGGTGTGCAATGAACTGAGTTGTCTACTGAAGAGCCATAACACTGTAATTAAACAAAGGCCTTTAGCTCTTGCCTCTATTTCCCCCCCCAACTCTAACAGCATTGTTTTCAAGTTTAGGGAAGCAAGGCTTATACTACAAAATAATGCTACTTACTGATTGATCTATTTTTTTCTTTTAAAAATCTCTCGGTAGTGGTTGTAAATAATTTACCGGAAGAATAGATGTCTTCTCATCTCTTCCAGAATCCTAAATTGATATTCTCTACACTGTGCACATTCATTTGTTTATTTGTTTAAGGAACCCTTTTTTTGGAATCCCCTCTCTTTGCAAAGTGCTGGTGCCAGGCTCAATGAAGGATGGTACAGTGGAGACCAAGGCATGGTCCCTGTCCCCACGAGACCCAAAGCCTAAGAGAAGAGACAAATCTGTAAATATGAATAGACGATGGCTCTGCAAGTAACTTCCCAAGAATTTGTCAAGTTTTGTATTAGATTATTTAGGATGTGCTACTACTCAATTTAGTTACTCCTTATCATTTTGGAATTAGGGGTAAATTTGGGGGGAAGGAAGATTCTAAACAGCCTGAAGTGAGAACCTTTTCTGTGCAGAAATACATCCTCACATAAAGGGAGACATGATGGATAAAGTCTAACCACAACACCTGACAGACAATATCATAAGCACTTAATAAATTATAGTTGCACTTACCATTATTAGCAGTAGTAGCAACAGCATTAGATTACCCAAATTTAAATGTCAGATTCTTCGGCTCGGTGCTTTGTGACCGCCTGGAGGGGTGGGATAGGGAGGGTGGGAGGGAGGGAGACGCAAGAGGGAAGAGATATGGGAACATATGTATATGTATAACTGATTCACTTTGTTATAAAGCAGAAACTAACACACCATTGTAAAGCAATTATACCCCAATAAAGATGTTAAAAAAAATTTAAATAAAAAAAAAGTCAGATTCTTTAACTTACTAGCTATGTGACATTGAGCAAGTAGCATAATTTCTTTTTTTTTTTTTTTTTTTGCGGTACGCGGGCCTCTCACTGTTGTGGCCTCTCCTGTTGCGGAGCACAGGCTCCGGATGCACAGGCCCAGCGGCCATGGCTCACGGGCCCAGCCGCTCCGCGGCATGTGGGATCTTCCCGGACCGGGGCACGAACCCGTGTCCCCTGCATTGGCAGGCGGACTCTCAACCACTGTGCCTCCAGGGAAGCCCGCCGCATAATTTCTTTGAGTGTCACTTTGGGAGGACTGGAATCAAAAGAGGTTATTAGTCAAGTGTAAAGTGCTTCACAGATGCTTTACAGTTTAAAAACTGTAAAATGTCATCCCTTTGCCTTGAATTACACCTTTCAACATTTCAAGAAAATCTGTTCTTTTGGTTAGATCATATGTAGAATGTTGGGCTGACATCATATTTAGGGTTACCAGATAAAATACTGGACCCCGTTAAATATAAATTTCAGAAAAACAACAAATAATTTTTTAGTGTAAGTATATCCATACTCTAATACTACAAAGTTATTTGTTAACTAAAATTCAAATTTATGGGGCATCTGGTATTTTTATTTCCTAAATCTGGTGACCTTAATTATATTTTAACAAACAAGTTTACAAACTGAAACACAATTCCTTGATCTGCTATTTTTAATACCATCCTAAAGATGAAGAAACTGACTAGATGGCTTCTAACATTTATTTCAAATTTGAGGCTTTTATATCTGTAATAAGAAAAGGAAACTGATGGAATCAAACTTGCTTCAAATTCCAGTATCACCACTTCCCACCTGTGTGAATTTGGTTAAGTCAGTTTCTCCAAGCCCAGCTATTATTATTATTACATAGAATTTTCTTCTAAGACAATTCCTTTCTCCTCAGTGGGGTTGCATTGTCTGTTTTTAGTTTTTTTAGTGCTCATTTCTAAACTGTGTTATCAAAATTTTAATTTTCTCCCTGTGAACAGAATAAATTCAGCTTTCTAGCTCTTGACCTTATAGCTAAGAGTAAGTTAGTTTTTCAAAGGATTCTTCGTCTTGTTTATAGTCTTTGGGATCCTAACAGAAACTCCAGGCTCACAGGTCACATTTGAGAATTTCAAGCTAGTGGAGGGAGAAGTTTCAAAGTCATCTTGTCTACTTACAAGGGAGAGGGAATTTGGGGATTTGGGGTTAGTGTCTTTTCCTTCCTTCTTCCCTGGGGTTGGGAGAGCAACTTTGTCTGGGCCTAGCTACAGGCAGCTCGTAGTCATTAAGCACCTCCGCGCTCTTCCAGGTGCTGGGCTGGGCATCTCACTCATGGTACCTCATCTCATCTGCACATAGCCTGTGAATAGACACTCCTTATTCTCATTATATTGGTGAGGAAATGTTCCCACGTGACTAGGCTAGGCTGAAACCCACATTCTATGTGGGTGATGGGAAAAACATCAGTTAGGCTACCCGAATTGAATTCCTGGTTAGTGAATAGCTCGTTAGTAGTCCCCAATTAGCCTATTTGTTTCTTCCGAGGCTTGCTTAAGATGGACATCTGCGTAGATGCTTCTGTCTCAGAGATGTGCTGCATCATGGGTTTTGATGGAATGTTTAGTTAGCATCCTCCTTCCTCCTTACTTTCCCTATGGAAGCTGGCTGCCTATAAGTCACCAAGTGGCCAAAATGCTTCTAAGTTGTTCATTTTAAACAGTTTGAAAAACATACTACAAATAATACGTGTTCATTTTTTAAGTTAGAATAAAAAGCTGTACGAAAAAAAAAAAATCTGCCCCCCTCCCAGAGGGATACTGTTAACATTTTGATATAATCTCTTCCAGATAGATAGATAGATTGACAGAGAGACATAGATAAAATAAATGTAGGTAGTTGTTGTTTTACAGAAACAGGATCACATGGCAAAAGCCATTTTGGAATCAACTTTTTTCCACTCAACAATACACCTTCCTAAATACGTGCCCCAACAGAATTTGTATTTTGGGGGGGACATGGTCATTATATAAAATATATAATACATGTATATATATTATAAGTTTTAAAAGAGTATTATATTAAAATCTGAATTATATGCTACAGATTCTGTATTTTTATAGGTTTGTGTCTTCTGGAAACTGATTGTGGCTGGTAGTGAACCATATTCTCCTTTCATTTAATTACAGAAATATTCTTAAGGAAGCAAAACAAGAAAAGGTGGCATTGATAATCGTAGTTCTTTAGTCCTTATGGAGAGGACCCACAGATTTTTATAGCTGTCTCATATCTGGGGGAGTGTTTCCTGGCATGATTTCCTCACTTAACTTTGCCCTGAAATGTTTCTTGGGTCTGTTGAAAGGCAGAATCTGCCTGTACTCTACTAAAGACAACAAGGCTGTGTGCCTGGACAATTTCACAGAGCGAAACAAAGAATTTAGACTTCAACTTGAAAATGAAATTCCAGAAGAACTTTCTACCCTCTCCTCCAGCCTGACATACCAAGCTATTTTAGGCACCAGAACCACATTGCCTGAAGATTCTTTAATTCACCTAGGGATAGGTTGCCCAAGTTGAAGTGACAGCTTCACTGTAACATACATTTGAGTGTTTGCTCTGAGGACAGATTTCACAGAGACCTGTCCTGTGGTTAGCTAAGAGAGCAGAGGAAAGCATACCTTGCTGGTGAAAAGGGCTTTGGTCTCTCTAGGGGCTCCATAAATGCTTATTGGTGCCCATGAGAGATAAGATTCTCCAACTTCTTTTGTTCAATACTTTGCCACTGGGAAGATTCCTTTTTCAGCAGGTGGCAAGATTAGAAACAGGCAAACCCATTTCCTGCCACATCAAATGTACTTTAGCGGAAGTAGCAGTGAACATGCCTTCAAAGACTTGACTCTGAGCCCAGCTTTGCTGCATACTGCCCCATTAACTCTGGGCAAGTTATCAGGCACGGTTTCCTTATCTATGCAGTAGAAATAAGGATCCTTGGTTTCTTTAGTGTAATCTTATGAAAATAATACAAAGGAAATGCTTTGTACACTATAATAGATCACTTATAATAAAGACAGAGCTAACCATTCTTGATCAAGGCACTCAAGAGAACCAGCCACTGTGCCAAGCACTTTGTATGCATTATCTCATCTAATGCTCAGAATCCCTGAGCAGTAGATGCTGTCGTTCACATTTTACACATAAGACAACTCGTGGTTAGAGGGCTTATGTAAACTGCCAAGGCCACAAGACTTGAAGATAGCAGAGCCAGCATGGAATACTATCTAAATATTGATTATATACATTTTTTCTTCAAAATATGTCGTGTATTATTGTTGCATGTATGATTTCTTCAGGAGAGGTACAAAGACTTTTTTAAAATTTATGCATTTATTTTAACATTAGGAAAAAGAAAATATATACGTATCTAGCTTATCTAAACCCTGATTGGAGGGCTGTGATTTCTTAGGATGAGAGTAAAGTCTTAAATATTCAGTTTAAAGAAAAAGTGATTTGAAGACAAGTCTGAAATAATAATACAGGTGGTATGGAGCTATGGGAAAATCCAACATATGGTAAAAATGACTGAAGTGTGAGATACTTATGTCATGAAAGCTGTAGTCAAATATAATATTATGCATGGCATTTACAAATGCTATATATAATAAGATTTTGGTGTTTTGTACATAAGGGCCATAGAAAAGTATAAAAATTCAAATGTGGACTTTTATACAAAACAAGCCAGAACTATTCAACCCAAGATTAACAGCAATAATAATTAAAAGTAATAGCTATCATTTACTGGAGCTTACCACATTTTAGAGATTATGTTAAGCACTTTATGCTCATAGCCTAATATAAGTCCTGGGTTTCATTTGCACTTGGAGAAGCTGCTCTATGAGGAGCACCCAGAACATCTAGATCAGCACTGTCCTGTATAGCTGCCACTAGTCCCTTGTGTCTGTTAAGCAGCTGAAATGCATCAAGTTCAAATTGAGATGTTACGTGAAAGGGTTCATAATATGCTACCCTAAAATATGCCACTTTGGCATAAAGATGACTTTGAGCTGAAGCAGTTGAGAAACCATAGGTGCAGCGAGCTCTCTGTCATCCCTCTATCTGTCTAAAAGCCGGGCATAAATTTCCCCTTGTGAAGGTGTTCCTCTTCCTCTCTCCTGTACCTGGGAGGAGGAAAACAAGCATTCCCACTGGAGACAGAAAGTCAGCATGGAGATGGGTCTGCATAAATAAACCTTACTAAAATAACGCTTATCTTCAATTAGTTTCCACGGTGTATGTACCTCCTCACGATGTTACTTCCCCTAAAAGCCTAAACTTGTTTTCTTCTGTCTTGTCCCTTCTCCACATTTATCACCCTTTGTTAAAATAGTAATAAGACCCTAGGTCTAACCACCTCTTTGAGTCTTCACATCTTTTCTGTGAAGGCCTCTGCATGTGGAAGAATTAAAATGTTAACATCAAGCAGAATGTGTATACCTTTCTCCTGTTAATCTGTAGTTTGTCCGTTTAATTTGCAGGCCTCAGGTACTTGACGTAAGAGGGAAGAGGAAAACATTTTTTCCTCCCCTACAGCTGAAGTCGAAAATACACATCAGATTTTGAAGATCTGGTGTGAAACTAGGAAAGTAAAATATCTCAACTTTTAAAATATTGGTTACATATTGAAATGATAATATGTTAGTTAAAGTAGGCTAAATATATCATTAAAATTAATTTCACCTATATGTATCTTTTTTTAAATACTAAAAAATTTAAAATTACATATGCTGCTCTCAATTTTGGCTCGCATTATATGTCTGTTGGATAGCAATGCACCAAATGACGTGCACAGTGCATTCGTGGCTTCCGCCTGGGCTGCGCTTCCAGGTTAGAAGATTTTCAGCTGGGAAGCTGAGGCTTTTCTTTTGACTTAATTAGCAGGTGAAAATGCAAACATATCCAAGGTTCAACTACTCTGCTTCTGCATTTGCATTTTCCTGCAGAGGCCACCAGCTGCTGAAAAGCCAGAGAGGGATAACGAAGTCTGCTTCTCGCTACTTTAGAGCCATTAAGCGCTTAAGGCAGGACATTGCCCGTTGATTCTGTGTGCAAATAACAGAGTATTAAAATTAGCATTTGTGTAGTTACATTGATGTAATCTAATGGGGTCGAGGTATATCACATTATTCGGGGGCTGAAGTGCAATCATAATTTATTCACAGGTAAGATATAGCCGTTCCTTAGGAAGTCTCGAAAAGGGTGAGTTCCAGCACCCAAAGCTTTGGAGGGTGTTTATTATTGCAGCAATGGATGTCATTAAAAGAGGTAAACAGAAACTGAGAATTCAACCTGACCTCACCCTAGTTAACACCCCAGGTTTGAGCAGCCGGAACCCAAAGAGAGAAAACTTCTCTTGGGGCAAGTGAGCATAGCCTTTCTTCCCATTTTTGCTTTCTCCTTAGTTAAGTGGCCTTAGCAAGATTGTCCTCTGCAAAAACAAACAAAGCAAAACCACACATATACACTAATAAAAATAGAGCCAAAAACCTAAACAACAACCGTTTCTTAGGGCTGGGTGCGCAAGTCCCAGCACCAGCACTTTTCACTTGTCCAGTCATTCTTCCTGTAGTTTCTTTTCCCTCCTCACTGTCTACTTCCTGGAGTTAGAAGAAAGAATGCTGGACTTGAAGGAGAATGCTCAGCTTCGAGTCCTGCAAAAGGCATTTAGTAGCTTTCTGCCCTTGGAAAAAGTCACTTGAGTATTCTGAGCCACTCCATCTCAAAAATGTCACCAAGTGTATAAAGGATTTGGGAAAATTCTGCTACGTGGGCAATGGTGAGAAGAAATTTTATGACTAAATCCTTTCCACATCTCATAACTTAGCTTTCAGTTGCTTATTAGACTTTCTCTTCATAATAATAATGAGTTGAAATTTGGTGAAAACACAGTGATAGGACTGTGCTGCCTTCCTCTCTTTGTTTTAAAGTTTTTCTACTGTGGAATATTACACACTAACTGAAGAAAAAACATAAATATAGGGCTTACTGGATTATTATAAAGTACTTATCTGTATAACTGTAATCCAGATCAAGAAATAGCATTGGTAGCATTAATGAACCCCTCAAATGACTGGTCTCTACAACAACTCCCTCTTTCTCCTTAAAGGTAACCGTTATTCTGGCTTTTTTAAAAAAAATTATTTATTTATTTATTTATTTTTGGCTGTGTTGGGTCTTCGTTGCTGCGTCTTCGTTGCTGCACCTGGGCTTTCTCTAGTTGCGGCGGGTGGGAGCTACTCTTTGTTGTGGTGCGCGGGCTTCTCATTGCGGTGGCTTCTCTTGTTGCGGAGCACGGGCTCTAGGGCACATGGGCTTCAGTAGTTGTGGCATGCGAGCTAAGTAGTTGTGGCTCGCAGGCTCTAGAGCGCGGGCTCAGTAGTTGTGGCACACAGGCTTAGTTGCTCCACGGCATGTGGGAATCTTCCTGGTCCAGGGCTCCAACCCATGTCCCCTGCATTGGCAGGCGAATTCTTAACCACTGTGCCACCAGGGAAGCCCTAGTCTGGCTTTTTGAAAGTCATTTTCTTTCTTTTCTTTACGTTTTAACATTGGAGTATGTATCTGTAAACACTATGGTTTGGGCTGGTTTGGAATATTAAATTACCAGATCTGAACAGACACTGGTGTCTGACTTTTTTACGTCATGTTTGTGACAGTCATTCCTGTTGTGTGTAGCTATAGTTCTTTTCCTTTTCATTGCTGCTTTCTGTTGTGTGAGTACACAGTCATTGATTTGTTCAGTTTATTGTTGTTACATTTTGGGGTTGTTCTGTTATGAACATTCTTGTCCATGTCCTTTGTTGCACATAAATATGCATTTCTGATGGACATACTTCTAGATGTAGAATTACTAAGTCATAGGTATTATATATGTTCAGTTTAAGTAGATAGTACTTAATTTTCCTATGGTTGTATCGATTTACCCTCCCATCTGCAGAATTTGAGAGTTCCCCTTGTTTCACATCCTTGGTAACAACTGGAATTGTCAGTTAATTTTTTTTTTTCCCCAGACTGGTGGGTGTGTACAGTGGTATCATTTTGTGGTTTTAGTTTGCATTCCCATGATGACTAATGAACTTGTTTTCATATGTCTGGTAGCCATTTGGGTGTCTTCTTTGCGAAAGTGACTGTTCAGCTCTCTTTTTGACTCTTCTACTGGATTTTCTCTTTTTCTTATTGATTTGTAGGACTTAATTTTATACTGGATACAAACCCTTTATTAGCTATATGTGTAGCAAATATCTTCTCTTACTCTGTGCCTTGTATTTCCCTTCTTTTCATAATGTCTGTTGATGAACAGATGTTCTTAATTTTTATGTAGTCAGATGTATCAAACTTTTATTTTATGATAGTGATGTGTTCTCTTTAAAAGTCTTCTCCTTACTCTGAGGTTACGAAAATATTCTCCCACACTAACTTCTCAAGGTTTTATTGTTTTGCCTCTCACATTTAGATCTATAATCCACCAAAAATTGATTTTTAAAAATGAAGTATAAGTAGGGGTCAAATTTTATTATTTCTATATGGATATCCGATTTTGCCAGCACCATATATGGCAAAAGCCAACCTTACCGTGTTATTCAGCAGTGCAACTGTCTTCATCTGGGTTTTCCCGAAAGCAGAGCCCTGAGGCAGAGTTTGCATCAAGGTAGTTTATTTGGAAACCCCAGGTAGCAGAAGTACAAGACATGGGAAGTGAAACAAAAAAACAAAGCAAGCCAATACAAGGACATGTAATCAAACTGGCCACTGCTATAGGTAATTGGTGCTCAATCCTTTTAAGAAGCCTTACAAAATGAAACTCACCTGCCTGGGAACAAAAGGAAGAAAGTTTTCTCCATTGGGTTCTCCATTGACCAAGGCTGACTTCATGGGTGTTCTTTCCCCTGTACCTCCAGATTTTATCTGTGTGAGTGCTGTGTGCCTTGGCATTATAGAAGTCCTAGGGCAGGAAGAAAGAAGTATGCAATGTGGGTCAAAAGCAAGGTGCAGTGTGGTTGCACGTGGGAGATGTTGGTTAAGGCCGATGTGCTATTGCAATAGCAGACTGGAGTTAAAAGTGGCACTGAAAGGATCTTGATGTGGTTCACAGTAGGCTTTTTATTCTAATCCATTGGCCTATCTATCTATGTTTGAACCAATACCACACTTTTTTGAAAGTTGTAGCTTTATACTAAATCTTTATACTCAGTGGAGCAAGTATTTCAAGAATGTTTTGGCTGATATCAGTTCTTTGCATTTCTATATACATTTTAAAATCAGCTTTTCAAATCCCACCAACAAACCTTTTGGGATTTTGATTGAAATTACTTTGAATCTATAGATCAGTTTAGCAGAAGTGCCATTGTTACAGCATTGAGACTTCCATGAACGTAGTTTATCCTTCTGTTATTGCTCTAAATGTTCTTTAACTTCTCTGCAGAGAAATCATATACATCTTTTGTTAGATGTATTTCTTGGTATTTACTTTTTCATTTTCCAACTTTGTTCCTAATATATAGAAAAGAAATGGATTTTTAATGCTCAGTAATATTGCAAAACCCACTGGTATGTTGTATTAATTTATCGTGGCTAATTTAGATTTTTTTACATATGAAATCCTAGCACTTATGAATAATGACACTCCTGTTTCCTCCTTTTCAATCTCTGCATGATTAATATCCTTTTCTTGCCTAACTGTATTAGCTAGGACAACCTGTATAATATGGAATAGAAGGGTGACATTGGGCACCCTTGCCTTTCTTCCAGTCTCAAAGGGAGAATCCCAGTATTTTATTTTTCAGTTGCTATTAGACTTAATAAAGACAGTCTTTATTAGATAAAGGAAGTTACATTTCAATTCTTAGATTGTTAAGTTTTTTTTTATATCACAAATGGGTTTTGGATTTCACTGAATAGCTTTTCCTCAGCTGTTAAAATACTCACATATTTTTCTCCATCATGTAAGTGTGGTAAATTATACTGATTTTTTTACTTTGTGTTTTAGAATAATTTAGACTTACAGAAAAGTTGTAAAGATGGCACAGAGTGTTTCCATATACCTTCACCAGATTCTTGTAATGTTTACATTGTACAAAACTATGGTGTATTTATCAAAATTAAAATCGAGTAATAAAAATTAAACCAAATTTGTGTTACTCAAATTGGTTATAATTCTTAACCCTTTTTATAAATTGTTAAATGTGCCAATTTTTTAAAAATGTTTTTGTATTTCTGAGTAAAATTTGCTTAAATTTTCTTTCTTGTATTGTCATAGACAGGGTTTTTGTATCAAGATACAGTCAAATGAATTTGGAAATTTTCCTTCTTTTTCTGTTCTTTGGAGGAGTTAGTGAAAGATTAGTCTTATATTCACTTAAATGTTTGGTAGAAGTTGTTGTGGGTAGGTTTTTAAATTATGAATTCAATTTGTTTGACAGTTATAGAATGATTCATGTTTCCTATTTCTTTTAGATTCAGTATTCTTATCTTATATTTTTCTAGGAATTTATCCATTGCACCACAATTTTCAAATTCATTGTCTTAAAGTTGTTCTTAATATCCTCTTTTTTAAAACTGCTGTCAGATCCATAGTGCTATTCCTAGTATTATTCATTTGTTCTTTCTCCTTTTTTGCCTTAATCACCTCACTACAGCCTTATCAATTTTATTACTCTTTTCAGAAGAATAGTATTGGCTTTGTTAATCCACTTTACTGAATTTTTTCCATTTCCTTTGGGTTTATTTTTTTCTTTTCTGGATGTAGCCTCTTAAAATGGATGCTAAACTCATAATTTGTAGTCTCCTTTTTGTAATATATATATGTAAGCTATAATTTTCTCTCTAAATACAGCTTTGGCTGAATCTCACATTTTGGTAAATAGCATTTTAATTAGTATTTCATTAAGATAGTTTCTAATTTCTTTTTCAGTGTCTAATTTTCAGTGTCTTTAAAGTGTATTTCTTAATGTACAAGAATGAAGTTGTCTAGTTACATTCATTTTTTTGCTTAATTGCACTGAAGTCAGAAACTTTGTGTTTTTCATCCATTGATATTTGTACCACCTTCAGGGCCAGGACATGATCATAAATGTTCTACGTACTTGCAAAGATTGTGTGTCTTGTGGTCATTGAGCACGGTATTCTACATATATTCTTTAGACCATGATCACTACTTGTGTTGTTCACATTTTCTATATCTTCACTGATGTTTTGTCTATTTGTTCTGTCAGTTACTGAGAGAGGTATATTTAAATCTACTCTCATTGTCAACTGGTATATTTCTCCTTGTAATGATAGTGATTTTTGCCTGGTGTATTTGGGGGCCGTATTGTTAGACACATCTTCCTTATGAATTAAATCTTTACTGTAGGACTTTGAGCCAATCCAGTCAGGGCTAGATTGTAGTTGCTGGGTTTGGGGCTTGTAGTTGCTGTAGTTGCTCTCTCTGTACCAAGTTTTACACTTGTAGCTGTACCTTGTGTTTAGGATGGGGGATAGTTTGCTAGATAGTTTTCCTCCAGGTGGGCTCCACCATCAACTTTAGGTCTTCTTTTGTACTTTACCTTAGGGTAGGTGTCTCTCTACTCTTTTACCCCTTTTGATCCTCTACTTCCCTTTCCCAGAATTTTCTACTACTGCTGATGACTGGATACTTGTTGGTAAAGGTTGGGTGAGGGGCATCCTATGTTCTGAATAAACCTCAGTCTTTCACAGGTGTATTGTGTCTGTGGGTCTCACGGCTGTGGCCTTCTGAGAGCGCCTGCCCCTTCCGCAGCTGTAGTTCTGGGCTCATCAGTATTCCTGCCTCTCCCCAGATGTAGAGAAATGTTTTCTGTTCCTTTCCCTCAGTTTCATTGGAGTTTCACTTGAGTACTGAGCGGACAGCATTGTTTGTCACCCCCATCCCAGTTTTGTAGGGGAGAAAGGAAGAAGGATTTGGGTAGGCTTTGTGCCCTCCAGCTTTGGCTGCTTTTCCCCGTCCTCACATCTGTACCAGGATGAGCACCCTCTCAGGATTCTCACGAGTCTTTTTTGCATGTGCCTAGTGAGGTCTGTGGAGAAGAAACTACAACCAGGTCATATAAACTCTTCCTGTATTTGCAGCTCCAAGGACTCTACATATTCTTGCCAGCACTTCGCCTTACCAATGCATGAACAGTTCCAGCTGAATTCCTCTTACCAGTGTCAGGCTTTGTCTCTTCCAGGTAAGCAAGTACTCTCATCCTGTCCTCTCCTGCAAGTGCCTGTCTCTCCTTAGTTTTCAGACTTGTTGTTGCCTTGTGTCTCCAGCTTTCTGATGGGTTCAAGAAAAATCATGAACTTGTGGTTTTTCTGGTTTTTGTGTTGTTATTTTAAGGAAGAAATGCTTTTTGCAGCTCTCTATATCTTAAGCAGAAATTCATTGGGTTTCTTAAATCTGTACATGGATGTCTTTCTTCATTTTTGGAAAATCCTCAGCCATCGTCTGTCCAAATATTTCTTCTGTTTCATTGTCTCTCTCTTCTTCTTCTGGGTCTCCAGTTATATTCTCACTGTATTTCTTCTTTTATCCCCAGAGGCAGTACTACTTGGAATGCCTCCCTATCCATTTTTTTTTTCTTTTGGCTACATACATTTATATTGCCAATAAATGTTATGTAGTATTTACTGTGTGTTTTAATTTATACAATCTCTAACTTACTGTTTATATCATTCTGCCGCTTGTTCTTTTCATTTAACATTAAGGTTTTGGAATCTATTCATCTGCATAGATCTGGTTACTTTATTTAGATTAGGAATTTGTGAAATCTCTGTATGGTATTCCGTCAATGAAGATACGATAATTTATTAGCCAATTTATCAATTTTTCTATTAGTGAACATTTAAGTTTTAAAAGTCTTTTCCCCCCATTACAAATTTTGCTTCAACGTATGACCTTGCATGCAATATATGGTACACACGGGCAAAAGTTTCTCTGTGTTACACACCTAGAGACACAATGGCTGAGTATATTTTACAAGCATGAAGTTTTCTAGTTACTTTTGCTTCTCGCTTAATTGCATTTGGTATAGATTATATCCATTTTAAACTTCACTGGTTATCGCCAAGTTGGTTTCTGAAGTAATTATAATAATGTATCATCCTGTTTGTTTTCCCATATTCTTACCAACATTTGGTATTATTATACTTTTTTACTTTTATTAATGTGATGTGTGTGGAAAGGTGCCATATAACCTTAATTTCCTTGATGTGAGTGAGGTTGAACATTTTTCTTATGGTTATTTGTTGTCTTGATTTCCTCTTTATATCCTTTGCTACTTTTTCTATTTTCTTTTCTTTTCCTTAATCATTTGTAGTCACCCATATACATTCTTCTCACTAATCCTTATTCTGTGTTGTAACTCCTCCTAGTCAGTTACTTATCTTTTAAATTAGTTTGTGGTACTTTTACTGCCCATGATATTTAAATTTAAACATGGTCAAATTTAACAATTGATTTCTTTATTAACTGTGCTTTTTTGATCTTGTTTAAACAAATCCTTTTAAATTCTAGTGTCAAAATTTGTTCTTAACATTTAGGTCTCAAATTCATCAGGAATCTTTGTGTATAGCATGAAATAAAGGTTTAATTTAATTTCTTTCCAAATGGAAATACCATTCCTTAAATAATCTTGCTTTTCCTTCATATTTGTGATGCTATGTTTCTTAAATTCTAACTTGCCCATGCTTTAGTCTGTTTCTAGGTTTTCTATGCTGTTTACTGATCTATTTGTCTATCCATACACTAATTCCATACTCCTCCTTTTTATTTTTTATAAGAATTCTGTTTGGTTTTAATTATAATGGTCTTTAATTTTATAGATAAATTCAGAGAATATATTTATATCTAGGGTATTTAATCTTTTCATGCACAAACCTGATTATTTCTCCATTTATTTAGATATTTTTTGTGAACTTCAATAACATAAATATTTTCTCCATAAGGTACTAAACTTCTTTTATTAGAGCTAGTTCTTAATTTTTATCACTATTGTGAATGGTGATAGTTTTTCTCTTATATTAAATAATTGACTATTGATAATGCAGAAGTAGTTATTGATTTTTATAGTTAATTTTTATATCCAGTAACCCTGCTGAATTACATTATAAGTTCTGGCAGTTTGAATTTTTTCTTTTAATTTAATTTTCTGTGTAGAAAAATCACTAGCAAGTAACAAAAATTTCTAATCCTTATACCAGTTCTTTTCCCATCTTATTCCATTGGCTAAGACCTTCAGTAAAATAATCATAGGCATTATAATGAGAATCTTTGTCTTGTTCCTGAGTTTAATGGGAATGCTTCTAAAGTTTCATCATTATTATATTTGCTGTAAGTTTTTGAAAGGTTTTTGTACCTTTTATTAAAATAAGAACTGGGGTTTTTTTGTTATTCTTCGGTAAAAACTCTTATTAGGAGAATGTGTGAAATTTTATCTACTGCTTTTTCTGAATGCATTGAGGTGATTGTATGTTTCCCCCCATTAGTCGTTAGTGTGGTGATTTTTTTTTTTTTTTAAGATATTCTGATATTGAAATAATCTTACATTCCTGGAATAAAGCATACCTGGACATGATTTATTACATTTAAAATACTGCTGGATTCAACTAATGAGTATTTTATTTATATCCATGTATATAAATTAGGTTGGTCAACAATTCCCTTTTCTAATACTACCCTTTTCTTATTTTAGTAAAAAAATGTCTCAAGCTCATAAAGGCAGTTGGGTAGTTGTCTTCTTTTTCCAATTTTTGAAACATTACATAAATTATAGTTTAAATGTTCTTTGAACATTTGTTAAATCCCTTTCTAGTACTGTCTGTGGTGGGAATCTTCATGAAAGAGAAATTTTTGGAAAGTATTCTAACCATGTGAGGTGGGAAGAGGGGATTTGCTATGTCAGCTTAGTCTGCCATTTTGAAAGGAAATCCCATCTTTCTCTATATTATTATGTTTTTTTTCCCACCAAGAGAAAATGAAGACACTTCTTTGTAAACCTTTAGAATTATAAATTAAAATTTCCTGATGGATAGAGGATTTAGGGGGTGATCTGCCTATATTCAGGGACTTGAGTTTGACATAGGGAAACTGTGCTGTCCCTCCAGAAGTGGGTACTGTCATTTGACCCCCACCATGATGTTGAGGACCGTTCTGGCCTGTGAATAATAAATAGTCAGAGTGTATCTATTTAGCGTACCTATTTTCTGCCCTTTATATAACAATAATAACCTTATGATGAATTTTTCTGTTATCTGTATTTTACACAAGAGGAAATAGATGATAGGAGAAATTAAGTAACTCGGCCAAAGTTACTTGGCTGAGAAAGCTTCAGAGGAGGGTTGTGAAGCCATGTGTATCTGATTCATTACATCATAGTTGGCCCTCCAGAAATATTTGCTATTTCTCTTTAATCCTTTAATACACAGTCTCCAGCCAAAGAATTGTCAAATCAATTTTCCCTCAAGTTTCATTTGATTTTAGTAACTCCTTGCATAATCTCTTTGTCAATGTTTATCATGTTTTGTTTAGGGAAAAGCAGTGTCAGTATTCCCCACGCCTTTTCTGATTCTTTTACTCCCTCCTCTAAGATGTCTGTATATAATCTTTTGTATCTTTGGCTTGATTTATTAATACAGTCTCAACAGATTTATTAAGTGGAGGAAAAGCTATGAATAACCTTTTTCTGTAGTCACCATCAGCTGGTCATATGATTGAGCAAGGAACATTTTAGTCAAAATGGCAGTACCATCTGAAGGGCTTGTTTCACTGTTTCTGTTTTCCGGTAGACCTCTGCTTAAGCATATGGGAGAGGCAATTTTGGTGGGGTGGTGAAAAATACAGTCTTTGTATCAGAATGACTTGATTTTGTTCCTAGCTTTGCCATTTCTAAAGGGGGCAAAGGGAAGCTTAGCAAATTACTTAATGTCTATAAGCTAGGCACTCTCTGACATAATTTTCTTCCCTCCTTTATTTTTATTTTTTGAGATACAATTCACAGCATAAGGTTCACCATTTAAAAGTATGCGATTTAATGATTTTAGTACATTTACAGGGCTGTGCAACTATCACCACTATCTAATCCAGAACATCCAAATTAGAATTCCAGTATCAATTTTCATCACTCCAAAGAGAAAGTTTGTACCTATTATAGTTGCTCTCCATTTCCCCTCCCCCCAGCTCCTGGAATCACTAATTGGCTTTCTATGTCTATTTTACTTTATGTCTGTTTTAGATAGTTCATATAACTGGAATTATATAATATATGGTCTTTTGTGTCTTCTTTCACTTAGCACAGTGTTTTCAAGGTTCATCCATGCTGTAGCATATGTCAGTACTTCACTCCTTTTCATGGCTAAATAATATTCAAAATGTGGTATATACAAAATACCACATTTGGTTATCCACTAATCAGTTGGTAGACACTTGTGTTGTTTCCACTTTTTGGCTATCATGAATAATGCTGCTGTAAACATTTATGTATAAGTTTTTGTGTGAATATGTTTTCATTTCTCTTGAGCATATACCCAGGAGTAGAATTGCTGAGTCATACATAATCCTATGTTAAATTTGTGAGGAAGGGACAGACCGTTTTCCACAGTAGCCACATCATTTTAGATTCCCACCAGCAATGAATGAAGGTTCCAGTTTCTCCACATCCTTGCCAACATTTGTTATTACCTTTTTTGTTTTAATTGTATATACTCATCCTAGTGGGTTTAAAGAGGTGGTTTTTATTTGTATTTCCCTAATTACTAATAATGTTGAGCATCTTTGCATGTGCCTATTGACTATTTGTGTATCCTCTTTGGAGAAATTTCTATTCAAATCCTTTGCCCATTTTTAACTGGGCTATTTGTCTTTTTATTGTTGTTATAAAAGTTATTTTGTATTCTGTATTCTAGACCCTTATTAAATATATGACTTGCAAATATTTTTCCCATCTCTGGATTGCGTTTTACTTTCTTGATAGCTGATACATGTTAGATATAATAATTTATAATCCTTGTGAAGGAGGCAATATTATATCCATTTTATAGCAGAGGAAACAGAGTCAGAGAGGTTATATGGCTTTGCTCAAGTTCACACAGCTGGTAGGCGGCAAGAGCCAAATTCAAACCTAATCTCTGGTTCAAAGCCCAAGAACTTCCTGACCAGATCTACTGCCTCCTTATAAGGTAGCAATGCAAGACATAATCCAAAGCAACACGTGATTCATGACCAAAAAAGAGGTATAGATTCAGAGGAAGCAGAAACTGGTATGAGTCAAAAGTGATCTGGGGAAGATTCAAGGAATCAGAATTTCAAAAGGATACATGGAGAGGAGGATGGAACATTCTCAAGGCAGTTAACAAGGGCCTTGATGTGGGAACAGAAAATTGATTTAAAAAAAATGGAAAAATAAATCATTGGGACTGGAATAGAGGATATTATAGGCAACTGTGGGAAATGAGGCTAGAAAATTAATTTTAGATGTTGGAGGGCCTAGGTGTTACTAATTTTTTGCTGTAGACAGGCAATGGGGCACCATGGGAGGTGTTCAAATAGGAAAGTAATGGGATCATAGTAGAGTTTTAGGGAAATTCGTCTGGCAAAGTTGATAATTGGAGAGAAGGACTAAAAGAAGAAGACAGCAGGGGAACTTCAAGATGGCGGAGGAGTAAGACGTGGAGATCACCTTCCTCCCCATAAATACATCACAAATACCTCTACACGTGGAACAACTCCTGCAGAACACCTACTGAACGCTGGCAGAAGACCTCAGACCTCCCAAAAGGCAAGAAACCCCCCACGTACCTGGGTAGGGCAAAAGGAAAAAGAAAAAACAGAGACAAAAGGATAGGGATGGGACCTGCACCAGTGGGAGGGAGCTGTGAAGGAGGAAAGGTTTCCACACACTAGGAAGCCCCTTCATGAGCGGAGACGGGGGGTGGCGGAGGGGGAAAGCTTCGGAGCCACAGAGGAGAGCACACCAACAGGGGTTCAGAAGGCAAAGTGGAGAGATTCCCGCACAGAGGATCAGTGCTGACCAGCACTCACCAGCCTGAGAGGCTTGTCTGCTCACCCGCCAGGACGGGTGGGACTGGGATCTGAGGCTCGGGCTCCCATCGGATCCCAGGGAGAGGACTGGGGTTGGCGGTGTGAACACAGCCTGAAGGGGGCTAGTGCGCCACAGGTAGCTGGGAGGGAGTCCGGGAAAAAGTCTGGAGCTGCCGAAGAGGCAAGAGACCATTGTTTCGGGGTGCGCGAGGAGAGGGGATTCAGAGAACCACATAAACGAGCTCCAGAGACAGGTGCGAGCCATGCCTATCAGTGCGGGCACCAGAAACGGGCATGAGACGCTAAGGCTGCTGCTACAGCCACCAAGAAGCCTGTGTGCAAGCACAGGTTATTATCCACACCTCCCCTCCCGGGATCCTGTGCAGCCCGCCACTGCCAGGGTCCAATGGTCCAGGGACAATTTCCCCAGGAGAACACATGGCGTGCCTCAGGCTGTTGTAACATCATACTGGCCTCTGCCTCCACAGGCTCGCCCCGCATTACATACCCCTCCCTCCCTCTGGCCTGAGTGAGTCAGAGCCCCAAAATCAGCTGCTCCTTTAACCCCATCCTGTCTGGGAGGGCAACAGATGCCCTCAGGTGACCGACACGCAGAGGTGGGCCAAATCCAAAGCTGAACCCCAGGAGCTGTGGGAACAAGGAAGAGAAAGGGAAGTATCTCCATGCAGCCTCAGGAGCAGTGGATTAAATCTCCACAATCAACTTGATGAACCCTGCGTCTGTGGAATACCTGAATAGACAGTGAGTCATCCCACAGTTGAGGCGGTGGACTTTGGGAGCAACTGTTGACTTGGGGTTTGCTTTCTGCATCTAATATGTTTCTGGTTTTATGTTTATCTTAGTTTACTATTTAGAGCTTATTATCATTGGTAGATTTGTTTATTGACTTGGTTGCTCTCTTCCTTTTATATATATATATATATATATATATATATATAAAATTTTTTTTGCTTTTTCTCTTTTTGTGAGTGTGTATGTGTATGCTTCTTTATGTGATTTGGTCTGTATAGATTTGATTTTACCATTTGTCCTAGTGTTCTGTCTGTTTGTTTGTTTGTTTTTGTTTTTTTTAGTATGGTTTTTAGCACTTGTTATCATTGGTGGATTTGTTTTTTGGTTTGGTTGCTCTCTTTTATTTTATTACTTTTTTATTTTTAATAATATTTTTTATTTTAATTATTTTATATTTCTTTCTTCCTTCCTTTCTTTCTTTTTTTTTTCTCCCTTTGCTTCTGAGCTGTGTGGCTGAGAGGGTCTTGGTGCTCCCGCCGGGTGTCAGGCCTAAGCCTCTGAGGTGGGAGGCCAAGTTCAGGGCATTGGTCCACCAGAGACCTCCTGGATCCATGTAACATCAAATGGCAAAACTTCTCCCAGAGACCTCCATCTCAATGCTAGGATCCAGCTCCACTCAACAACCAGCAAGCTACAGTGCTGGACACCCTATGCCAAACAACTAGCAAGACAGGAACACAACCCCACCCATTAGCAGAGAGGCTGCCCCAAATCATTATAAGTTCACAGACACCCCAAAACAAACCACAAGACATGGTCCTCCCCACCAGAAAGACAAACTCCAGCCTCATCCACCAGAACACAGGCACCAGTCTCCTCCACCAGGAATCCTACACAACCCACTGAACAAACCTTAGCCACTGGGGAAAGACACCAAAAAAACGGGAACTAGGAACCAGCAGCCTGCAAACAGGAGACCCCAAACACAGTAAGTTAAGCAAACAGATAAGTACACAGCAGATGAAGGAGCAAGGTAAAAACCCACCAGACCAAACAAATGAAGAGGAAATAGAAAGTCTACCTGAAAAAGAATTCAGAGTAATGATAGTAAGGATGATCCAAAATCTTGCAAATAAAATGGAGAAAATACAAGAAACAATTAACAAGGACCTAGAAAAACTAAAGAGCAAATAAACAATGATGAACAACACAGTAAATGAAATTAAAAATTCTCTAGAAGGAATCAGTAGCAGGATAACTGAGGCAGAAGAATGGATAAGTAACCAGGAAGATAAGATAGTGGAAATAACTACTGCAGAGCAGAATAAAGAAAAAGAATGAAAAGAATTGAGGACAGTCTCAGAGACCTCTGGGACAACATTAAACACACCAATATTTGAATTAAAGGGGTCTCAGAAGAAGAAGAGGGAAAAAAAAAGGACTGAGAAAATATTTGAAGATGTTATAGTTGAAAACTTCCTTAATATGGGAAAGGAAATAGGCAATCAAGTCTAGGAAGGACAGAGAGTCCCATATAGTATAAATCCAAGGAGAAATATTCCAAGACACATATTAAACTATCAAAAATTAAATACAAATAAAAATATGAAAAGCAGCAAGGGAAAGGCAACAAATAACATACAAGGGAATCCCCATAAGGTTAACAGCTGATCTTTCAGCAGAAACTCTGCAAGCTGGAAGTGGGTGGCAGGACATATTTAAAGTCATGAAAGGGACAAACCTACAACCAAGATTACTCTACCCAGCAAGGATCTCATTCAGATTCGACAGAGAAATTAAAACCTTTAGAGACAAGCAAAAGCTAAGAGAATTCAGCACCACCAATCCAGCTTTACAGCAACTACTAAAGGAACTTCTCTAGGTAGGAAACACCAGAGAAGGATAAGACCTACAATAACAAACCCCAAACAATTAATAAAATGGTAATAGGAACATACATATTGATAATTACCTTAAATGTAAATGGATTAAATGCTCCAACCAAAAGATATAGACTGGCTAAATGGATGCAAAAACAAGACCACTACATATGCTGTCTACAAGAGACCCACTTCAGGCATAGGGACACATACAGACTGAAAGTGAGGGGATGGAAAAAGATATTCCGTGCAATGGAAATCAAATGAACGCTGGAGTAGTAATTCTCATATCAGACAAAGTGACTTTAAAATAAAGACTATTAGAAGAGACAAAGAAGGACACTACATAATGATCAAGGGATCAATCCAAGAAGAAGATATAACAATTGTAAATATTTATGCACTCAACATAGGAGCACCTCAATACATAAGGCAATTGCTAACAGCCATAAAAGGGGAAATCACAGTAACACAATCATAGTAGGGGACTTTAACACCCCACTTTCACCAATGGACAGATCATCCAAAATGAAAATAAATAAGGAAACACAAGCTTTAAATGATACATTACACAAGATGGACTTAATTGATATTTATAGGACCTTCCATCCAAAAACAACAGAATACACATTTTTCTCAAGTGCTCATGGAACATTCTCCAGGATAGATCATATCTTGGGTCACAAATCAAACCCTGGTAAATTTAAGAAAATTGAAATTGTATCAAGTATCTTTTCTGACCACAATGCTATGAGACTTCTAAATGGTGAAAAACTGAAACCGTTTCCATGAAGAACAGGAACAAGACAAGGTTGCCCACTCTCACCACTATTATTCAACATAGTTTTTGAAGTTTTTGCCACAGCCATCAGAGATGAAAAAGAAATAAAAAGAATCCAAATTGGAAAATAAGAAGTAAAACTGTCACTGTTTGCAGATGACACTATACTATACATGGAGAAATCTAAAGATGCTACCAGAAAACTACTAGAACTAATCAATGAATTTGGTAAAGTAGCAGGATACAAAATTAATGCACAGAAATCTCTTGCATTCCTATACGCTAATGATGAAAAATCTGAAAGAGAAATTAAGGACACACTCCCATTTACCATGGCAACAAAAAGAATAATATACCTAGGAATAAACCTACCTAGGGAGACAAAGACCTGTATGCAGAAAACTCTAAGACACTGATGAAAGAAATTAAGGATGATACAAACAAATGGAGAGATATACCATGTTCTTGGATTGGAAGAATCACCATTGTGAAAATGACTATACTACCCAATGCAATCTACAGATACAATGCAATCCCTATCAAACTACCAATGGCATTTTTCACAGAACTAGAACAAAAAATTTCACAATTTGTGTGGAAACACAAAAGATCCCAAATAGCCCAAACAATCTTGAGAAAGAAAAACAGACCTGGAGGAATCTGGTTCACTGACTTCAGACTGTTCTACAAAGCTGCACTCATCAAGACGGTATGGTACTGGCACAAAAACAGAAATACAGATCAATGGAACAGGATAGAAAGCCCAGAGAAAAACCCACACACATATGGTCACCTTATCTTTGATAAAGGAGGCAAGGCTGTACAATGGGGAAAAGACAGCCTCTTCAATAAGTGGTGCTGGGATAACTGGACAGCTACATGTAAAAGAATGAAAATTAAGACATTCCCTGACACCATACACAAAAATAAACTCAAAGTGGATTAAAGACCTAAATGTAAGGTCAGACAGTATGAAAGTCTTAGAGGAAAACATAGACCGAACACTCTATGACATAAATCCCAGGAAGATCCTTTTTGACCCATCTCCTAGAGAAATGTAAATAAAAACAAAATAAATAAATGGGGTGTAATGAAACTTAAAAGCTTTTGCACAACAAGGGAGACCATAAACAAGTTGAAAAGAGAACCCTCAGAATGAGAGAAAATATTTGCAAATGAAGCAATTGATAAAGGATTAATCTCCAAAATTTATAAGCAGCTCTTGCAGCTCAATATCAAAAAAACAAACAACCCAATCCAAAAATGGGCAGAACACCTAAATAGACATTTCTCCAAAGAAGATATACAGATTGCCAACAAACACATGAAAGGATGCTCAACATCACTAATCATTAGAGAAATGGAAATCAAAACTGCAATGAGGCATCACATCAGACCATTCAGAATGGCCATCATTAAAAAATCTGAAAACAATAAATGCTGAAGTGGGTGTGGAGAAAAGGGAACCCTCTTGCACTGTTGGTGGGAATGCAAAGTGATACAGCCACTATAGAGAATAGTATGGGCATTCCTCAAAAAACTAAAAATAGAACTACCATGTGACCCAGCAATCCCACTACTGGGCATATACCCTGAGAAAACCATAATTCAAAAAGAGACATGTACCACAATGTTCATTGCAGCACTATTTACAGTAGCCAGGACATGGAAGCGACCTAAGTGTCCATCGACAGATGAATGGATAAAGAAGATGTGGCACATATATACAATGGAATATTACTCAGCCATAAAAAGAAACGAAATTGAGTTATTTGTAGTCAGGTGGATGGAGTTAGAGACTGTCATATAGAAGTCAGAAAGGTTCTGAAGAACCTAGGGGCAGGACAGTAATAAAGACGCAGATGTAGAGAATGGAGGACATGGGGAGGGGGAAGGGTAAGCTGGGATGAAGTGAGAGAGTGGCATGGACATATGTACACTACCAAATATAAAATAAATGGCTAATGGGAAGCAGCGGCATAGCACAGGGAGATCAGCTCGGTGCTTTGTGACCACCTAGAGGGTGGAATAGGGAGGGTGGGTGGGAGGTGCAAGAGTGAGGGGATGTGGGGATATATGTATACGTATAGCTGATTCACTTAGTTATACAGCAGAAATTAACACACCATTGTAAAGCAATTATACTCCAATAAAGTTGTTAAAAAGAAAAAAGAAGAAGAAGGCTTTGTTGGCAAATGGATGCAGGTTTGATATGAAATGTTAAAAGCCTGGTGGAAATGATAAGTATGGAAAGTGGAAAAGTACAAAGAGACACAAGAAACAAATTGCAGGAAGGACCTATAAGTCATGATGAGTTACTGCATGTGTCACAGAATCTAGAGGTTGGTTCTAAAAGTTAAATATGGAGTTATAATAATAAAAATAATGCTTGACATTGAGTGAGTATTTTTTATTTCTGAGGGGAAAGAGAAACACCGTGGAAAATACATCTTGATGAATGGGCTGGAAGTCAGATAGGAATTTAGTTGGAGGTGGATATTCAAGTTGATAAAATGATATGCTAAGTGTCATGAAAGTATTACCTCATTTAATCCCCAGATTTTACAGATGAGAAAACTGGGACTCAGACTGGTTGAGCAGCTTGTCAAAGCTACATAGTTAGTGTGATGCTTAATTTTATGTGTCAATTTGACTGAGTCAGAAGGTTCCAAGATATCTGATTAAACATTATTTCTTGATATGTCTGTGAGGATGTTTCTAGATGAGATTAGCATTTAAGTTGGTAAACTGAATAAAACAGATTGCTCTCCTCAATGTGGGTTGGCATCATCCAATTTGCTGAGGGCCTGAGTAGCATAAAAAATTGGAGGAAGGGAGAATTTGCTCTAACTCTGCCTGACTGACTACATGAGTTGGAGCAATGTTCTTCTTTTGTCCTGCGACTGGGAATTACACCATCAGCTCTCTTGGCTCTCAAGCCTTTGGACTCAGACTGGGACTTATGTTATTAGCTTTCCTTGTTCTCAGATCCTTGGACTTAACCTGAGCTTCTACACCATTGGGTTCTTGGGTTTCCAGCTTGCAGAGAATAGATCATGGGACTTCTCATCCTTTATAATTGCATGAGCCAGTTCCTCACAAGAAATCTCTCTCTCTCTTTTTCTTTCTTTTTTTTTTTTAAGTGAGTGTAGACATAGCCTTTATTTTTCAAAATTAATTTTTATTGGAGTACGGTTGATTCCAGGACATGGAAGTAACCTAAATGTCCATGGATGGGAAAATGGTTAAAGAAGATGTGGTACATATATACAATAGAATATTACTCAGCCATAAAAAGAATGAAATAATGCCATTTGAAGTGACATGGATGGTCCTAGAGATTGTCATACTGAGTGAAGTAAGTCAGACAAAGACAAATATCATATGCTATTGCTTGTATGTGGAATCTAAAAAAGTGGTATAAATGAACTTATTTACAAAATGGAAATAGAGTCACAGATGTAGAAAACAAACTTATGGTTACCAAGGGGGAAAGAGGGGGGAGGGATAAATTGGGAAATTGGGATTGACATATATGCACTACTATATATAAAATAGATAACTAATAAGGCCCTACTGTATAGCACATGGAACTCTACTCAATACTCTGTAATGGCCTACATGGGAAAAGAATATTAAAAAAGGAGTGGATATATGTATATGTATAACTGATTCACTTTGCTGTACACCTGAAACTAACACAACATTGTAAATCAACTGTGCTGCAATAAAAATTAAGTAAATAATTAAATTTAAAAAAAGAACTTCCTCTATAGCACAGGAAACTCTACTCAGTACTCTGTAATGACCTATATGTGAATAGAATCTAAAAAAGAGTTGATATATGTATATGTATAACTGATTCACTCTGCTGTACACTAGAAACTAATACAACATTGTAAATCAACTATACTCTTTCTCTCTTTCTCTCTCTCTCTCTCTGTGTATATCTCTGGAGAACACTGACTAACAGAGCTAGTATGAAATGAAGTGAGGATTCAAGCTTAGATTTGTCATAATACAGTGTGAGGAATCTAAGAAAATGCCACGTTTGAAAACTTGGAGAATATAGTAAGATCACTAATAAATAAAGCCCAGGCTTTTGAGAGGATCTTGAGGGAGGAAGAACGGATTTTGTCTTGGGTTTCATGTGAAGAAGGGCCGCTTACTTGGACACGATTAAAACAGGGAGAAAGAGGGAGCAAGAAAGGCAAGGTGTATGTGGGGAGGAGAGACAGCAGACAGACAGATGGGGGTGGGGGAGAGAGATCTGTAGCATGTGCAATGAGGTTGAAGCCATGGGGAAAATTCATTCAGCAGTATAGAGTAGACAGAGTGAGGAGGAGAATGCTAGACCTTAAGGAAGGTGGAGGTGAGGGAGGGAAAGAGTGAACCAAGAGGAGGAGGAAGAGATGAGTGGTCAGTGAAGTAGCAGGAGAACAAAGAGAATTAAAAGGAGGATGTGCAGGAAAGGTTAAAAAAAAAAAAAAAGCCTGAGAAAAGGTAGTGCCATATTGTATCTTGTGCTTTTGAAAACCCACTTCAGAGAGATGTGGCGTAGACTCAGTTCAGAGGCTTGAGGCTTCAGAAAACCATCCATAGAAAGAAAAGAGGCCACAGCTATAGACTGTTTCATTGTATCTGTTGGGCAGTGTTTGGAAGGAAAGAGAACTGAAGTTAGAGGAATGCTGGAATCTAGAGATTTGTGTGGAACTGATGGGATTCTGTGCATGTTTGGAGAGAGAAGGAAGAAAGACAGGTAGTGGAATCAAACAAAACCAACGCTTTAAATTGAAGAAATACGTATCTAATGGTGTTATGATATCTGCTAGTGGATAAGAAAGGGTTGTTGTTGTTTAAGTAGGACACTGACATTTATTTTAAGGCAGGGTAGCAGGCACTTAATTTTCTCAACAACCCTGGAAGGTAAATGGTATTATTATTTTTAGAGACAGTGAAACTGATTCTCTTTTAGGGGCATTGGGTCATTCTCCAAACCCTGAAATCACACAGTATGTGTGATCACTCATGAGCTTACGTTTAAGAACAGGTCTTTCTGTGTTTTATTATAGAAATTTGGGTGAAATTCCTTATGGAAAGTGGAGTAGTATCTCTAATAATAAGAGCTAACACTTCTTGTGTATTTGCCAAAGACCTAGCACTGTTTTAAGTCTATTCTATGTATTAACTAATCTAAAGCCCTAAGGTATATTGTATTACAGATGGGAAGGCTAAGACCCAGAGAATTTAAATAACTAATCCAAAATGGTGGTGATAGTATCAGAACTGAAACCCATATAGGTGGTCTTGCTCCAACGTTTGTGCTCTTAAGCTCTACGCAGGAAACTGCCTTAGTGTTGTGTTGTCCTTGAAGATTTCCAAAGCTCTTTTTTTCTCTTTGATTTCCCTATCAACGTGGGGGATGTGTTTGCACTTTTCAGCAAAGTGGAAACTGAGACATAAGAAAGTTAACACTGGGGCTTCCCTGGTGGCGCAGTGGTTGAGAGTCCGCCTGCCGATGCAGGGGACACAGGTTCGTGCCCTGGTCCGGGAAGATCCCACATGCCACGGAGCGGCTGTGCCCGTGAGCCACGGCCACTGAGCCTGCGCGTCCCGAACCTGTGCTCCGCAACGGGAGAGGCCACAACAGTGAGAGGCCCGCGTACCGCAAAAAAAAAAAAAAAAAGAAAGAAAGAAAGTTTACACTGTCCCCCATGAGTAAGAGATTGAACAGAAAATGATATCCATACATATCTCCTTACTCTTAGAATTGGGTGCTTCTCCTCAGGAGATGATATAGAATAATAAAAGGGGTCAAGACTGGAAATCAGAGATGTGGTGACTCATCCCAGCTCTGTCACTCACTAGCTATGTAACCACAGTCAAACCGCTTGCCTCATCAGGTTCTTGGTTTTCCCCTCTGTAGAAGGAAAAGATGGGGTTTGATGATCCTTTGACTCTAAAGCAGCAAGGTGCAGTATATACATAATGCAAGCCACATATATAATTTAAAATTTTCTGATAGCCACATTTAAAAAAGTAAAAATCTACTAGGTAAAATTAACTTTGATTATGTGGATCATTTAACCCCATATATTCAATACATGATCATTTCAACACAGAAGGAATATAAAAATAATTACTTTTTTTTGTTTTTGGTTCTAAGTGTTCAAAATCTGGTGTGTACTTTATACACTCAACACATTTCATTTGGACTAGCCACATTTCAAGTACTCAGTAGTGACATGTGCTAGTGGCTATAGTATTGGACATCACAGATCTATACCTTAAGCAGTAAGTAGCGTGAAGGCTCTTCCTCAAAGACAAGTAGCTAGAAACATCTCAGCCAGAAGCAAATGCTGCTGAGATATTTGCCTGCCCATCTGCTTAGCTTCAAGTTCCTCTCTTCCTCAGCCTCCAAGGCATCTGCCTGCCTCAACTAAGTAGAGTGGGAAATTATGAATGATGGCCCTCTCCCTACAGCCCCAGCCCCTCAACACTCAGTATCCGTGAAGCCCACACAACAAGGGCATCATCTTTCCAAGCTGACAGCCCTGGGAGATGACACTTGTGGTAAATTAAGTGGAATGCTGATGACAAATGAAGTATGGTCACAATGTAGCAGGACTAGCTGTCAGGAGAATCTACTGTGGCCCTTGACAAATGCATTCTCTTTTAGATCTTTCCACGGCATTTGAGTGCTGGATCATCTATTATCCTGCATGTTATGTATGAAGGGAGAAATAAAATGAAATGGAACTCACATAATCACTGTAAAGGGAGATTTACTGGATACCATCACAGTTGTCTGGGGGAGGAAATCCGCCTGAATGAGGGCATGCTTGTAAAAACATCTTTATGGTGAATGAAGGTTTTTCCCACACTTCAGTAGCGCAGGTCAATCCTACAAGAGTGGAAGGAGAGTAGGATTTTCCTTTCATTAGTCAGGCAGGCCAGCTAAACCAGCACATTTGTAAAAAACCTAAAGGACAGGTAAATTTTGGATAATTATGTAAGCCTGCTTCTGAGAACACTAAATAGTGAAACTGGCCACATGATTTGTAACTCTGGAATAATCCTATAAAATAGAAGGCAGTGGTATCCATAAACAAAGTTGACTCTAATGAACACAGCAGTTTAAAAAAAAATTTTTTTTTTAAGATAGACAGTGTGGCATCCCTTTTTTCAGGAATTGTTTTGGAAGTGGGCCTATTTGCAAATTAAAAGAAGTGTTGTGAAATTGACATGTTATAGAGCTGGGAGAGATCATAATGATCATCTGGTCCAAGGCAATCAGAAATGTGATGACTCACCTCTCTTATCCATGGTGGATGTTGCTAATCAGTCCTTCTTCCCACTAAGCCCAAATATGGCCTCAAAGTTCTTCTCAAAAAGAAGTTCCAGAGGTGGAGACAATATGGCAGTGTGGGAAGACATGGAGTTAGCATCTCCCTACAACTAGGGTGCCTGCCGGCTGCTGGTGGGGGATGCTGTCGCCCAAAGAGATGGGAGGAACCCCAAAGTGAACTGGTAGGAGGTAGGAGGACTGGGGGGGGGAGGAGAAGTGGAGGCCAGACAGGATCTGCGCCCCAGAGGCAGGGGAGATCAGGAGAGGCAGGTGGGAGGGGCCCTCTGGGAGGAGCAGGAGAGGAGCAGAGGGTGATTGCCCTGCCCACTCAGGCCTGAGGAGCCTGCTGAGCTCCCAGGCTGATCCCCTGCTGTCCAAAACCCCTCCAGGCCAGGTGGGTCCTTGGGGGCATAGGAGGGAGGCCTGGGAGATCAGGAGAGGCAGGTGGGAGGGGCCCTCCCAGACCAGAGGAGCAGGACAAGAGAGGAGGGCATTTGCCCCATGCACTCAAGCCCAGGAAACCTGCTAGGCTCCCAGGTGAGGCCCCCTGCACTCTGAAACCAGGGGTGGGGGACACACCTGGGTCCCTTCTGTTCCTTGAGTCTAAGCCCCACCCCCAACAGCCACCAGGGTCTTCTCCAGACCTGGGGGTCCTGAGCATTGGCCCCACCCACTGCCCAAACCTCGCCCTTGCTTAGGCCCCACCCTCCACAAACAAGGCCTTTTTCCCCCTTTTTTTTTCCTTTTCCCTGCTCCTCTTTTTTACTATTGTGGTAGTGATGTAACTTCTGGCTGTTGATTCATCTATATTTTTATTTTTATATTCTTCCTAACATATCTGTTAGTTTCCTAGTCCAATTTTATTTTTAAATTTGTTATTGTGGGGTTTTTTTGTTTATTTTGCCACCCCAGGAAGCTTTCAGGATCTTGGTTCATGAGCCCGGGGTTGGGCCAAAGCTCCTGCAGAGGGAGCTCTGAGTCCAAACCAAAGGATTAACAGAGAACCTCAGACCCCAGGGAATATTCATTGGCGTGAAATCGCACGGAGTTCCTCACCTCAGCACCAAGACCCAGATCTACCCAATAGCTTACAAACTCCAGTGTTGGAAGCCTCAGGCCAAACAACCAGTAAGACAGGAACACAATCCAATTCATTTAAAAAAAAAAAAAAAAGAGACGGCAAAAAAATATGTCACAGTTGAGGGGGCAAGGTAAAAACCTACAAGACCAAATAAGTGAAGAGGAAATAGGCAATCTACCTGAAAAAGAATTCAGAATAATGATAGTAAATATGATCCAGAATCTTGGAAAAAGAATGGAGGCACAGATTGAGAAAATACAACAAATGTTTAACAAAGATCTAGAAGAACTAAGGAATAAACAAACAGATAAACAACGCAATAACTGAAATGAAAAATACACTAGAAGGAATCAATAACAGAATAACTGAGGCAGAAGAACGAATAAGTGAGCTGGAAGACAAAATGGTGGAAATAACTGCCAAGAGCAGAATAAAGAAAAAAGAATGAAAAGAATTGAAGAAAATCTCAGATACCTCTGGGACAACATTAAACACACCAACATTCAAATTATAGGGGTCCCAGAAGAAGAAGAGAAAAAGGAAGGGTCTGAGAAAATATTTGAAGAGATTATAGCCAAAAACTTCCCTAACATGGGAAAGGAAATAGTCACCCAAGTCCAGGAAGCACAGAGAGTCCCATACAGGATAAACCCTAAGCAAAACACACCAAGACACATATTAATCTAACTAACAAAAATTCAATTCAAAGAAAAAATATTAAAAGCAGCAAAGGAAAAACAAAAAGTAACATACAAAGGAATCCCCATAAGGTTATCAGCTGATTTTTCAGCAGAAACTCTGCAGGCCAAAAGGGAGGGGCAGGATATACTTAAAGTGATGAAAGAGAAAAACCTAGAGCCATGATTACCCAGCAAGGGTCTCATTCAGATTTGATGGAAAGTCAAAAGCTTTTGACACAAGCAAAAGCTAATTTAATTCAGCGCCACCAAACCAGCTTTGCAGGAAACACAAGAGAAGAAAAAGACCCACAAAAACAAACCCAAAACAACTAAGAAAATGGTAATAGGAACATATATATTGATAATAACCTTGAATGTAAATGGATTAAATGCTCCAACCAAAAGACACAGGCTTGCTGAATGGATACAAAAACAAGACCCATATATATGCTGTCTACAAGAGACCCACTTCAGACCTAGGGACACATACAGACTGAAAGTGAGGGGATGGAAAAAGATATTCCATGCAAATGGAAATCAAAAGAAAGCTGGAGTAGCAATACTCATATCAGGTAAAATAGACTTTAAAATAAAGACTATTACAAGAGATAAGGAGGGACACTACATAATGATCAAAGGATCAATCTAAGAAGCAAATATAACAATTATAAATGTTTATGCACCCAACATAGGAGCAGCTCAATACATAAGGCAAATGCTAATAACCATGAAAGGAGAAATTGACAGTAACACAATAATAGTGGGGGACTTTAACACCCCACTTACAGCAATGGACAGATCATCCAAACAGAAAATAAATACGGAAACACAAACTTTAAATGACACAATAGACCAGATACATCTAATTGATATTTGTAGATCATTCCACCCAAAAGTGGCAGAATACACTTTCTTCTCAAGTGCATATGGAACATTCTCCAGGATAGATCACATCTTGGGTCACAAATCAAGCCTCAGTAAATTGAAGAAAATTGAAATTGTATCATGCATCTTTTCTGACCACAACGCTATGAGACTGGAAATCACTTACAGGAAAAAAACTGTGAAAAACCCAAATACATGTAGGCTAAACAGTGTGCCACTAAATAACCAAGGGATCACTGAAGAAATAAAAGAAGAATTTAAAAAATAAATAGAAACAAATGACAAAGAAAATAGGACGACCCAAAACCTATGGGACACAGTAAAAGCAGTTCTAAGAGAGAAGTTTATAGCAATAAAATCTCACCTCAAGAAACAAGATAAGTCTCAAAAAACCAATCTAACCCTACACTTAAAACAGCTAGAGGAAGAGGAACAAAGAAAACCCAAAGTCAGTAGAAGGAAAGAAATCATAAAGATCAGAGAAGAAATAAATGAAATAGAAATGAAGAAAACAATAGCAAAGATCAATAAAACTAAAAGCTGGCTCTTTGAGAAGATAAACAAAATTGATAAACCCTTAGCTACACTCATCAAGAAAAAAAGGGAGAGGATACGAATCAATAAAATTAGAAACGAAAGAGGAGAAATCACAACTGACACTGCAGAAATACAAAGGATCATGAGAGATTACTACAGGCAACTGTATGCCAATAAAATGGACAACCTGGAAGAAATGGACAAATTCTTGGAAAGGTACAATTTTCCAAGGCTAAACCAGGAGGAATTAGAAAATATAAACAAACCTATCACAAGTAATGAAATTGAAACTGTAATTAAAAATCTTCCAACAAACAAAAGTCCAGGACCAGATGGCTTCACAGGCAAATTCTATCAAACATTTAGAGAATAGCTAACACCGATCCTTCTCAAAGTCTTCCAAAAAATTGCAGAGGGAGAAACACTCCCAAATTCATTCTACAAAGCCTCCATCACCATGATACCAAAATCAGAAAAGATATCACAAAAAAAGAAAATTACAGACTAATATCACTGATGAACATAGATGCAAAAATCCTGAACAAAATACTAGCAAACAGAATCCAACCACACATAAAAAGGATCATACACCATGATCAAGTGGGATTTATCCCAGGGATGCAAGGATTCTTCAATATATGCAAATCAAGCAGTGTGATATACCACACTGATAAATTAAGGAATAAAAACCCTATGATCATCTCAGTAGATGCAGAAAAAGTTTTTGACAAAATTCAACACCGATTTATGATTAAAACTCCAGAAAATGGGCATAGAGGGAACCTACCTCAACATAATAAAGGCCATATATGACAAACCCACAGCAAGCATCATACTCAATAGTAGAAAACTGAAAGCATTTCCACTAAGATCAGGAACAAGACAAGGATGTCCACTCTTGCCACTCTTATTCAACGTAGTTTTGGAAGTCCTAGCCACAACAATCAGAGATGAAAAAAAAATAAAAGGAATACAAATTGGAAAAGAAGAAGTAAAACTGTCACTGTTTGCTGATGACATGATACTATACATAGAAAATCGTAAAGAAGCCACCAGAAAGCTACTAGAACTAGTCAATGAATTTGATAAGGTTGCAGGGTATAAAATTAATGCACAGAAATCTCTGGCATTCCTATACACCAACAACGAAAAATCAGAAAGAGAAATTAAGGAAACACTCCCATTTACCACTGCAACAAAAAGAATAAAATACCTAGGAATAAACCTGCCTAAGGAGGTGAAAGACTTGTACTCAGAAAAGTATAAAACACTGTTGAAAGAAATCAAAGATAATATAAACAGATGGAGAAATGTACCATGTCCTTGGATTGGATTAATCAATATTGTGAAAATGACTGTACTACCCAAAGCAATCTATAGATTCAGTGCAAGCCCTGTCAAACTACCAATGGCATTCTTCACAGAATTAGAACAAAAAATTTTACAGTTCGTATGGAAACACAAAAGACCCTGAATAGCCAAAGCAATCTTGAGAAAGAAGAGTTGGAGGAATCAGGCGCCCCGACTTCAAACTATACCACAAAGCTACAGTAATCAAGACAGTATGGTACTGGCACAAAAACAGAAATATAGATCAATGGTACAGGATAGAATGCCCAGAGATAAAGCCATGCACATATGGTCACCTTATTTTTGATAAAAGAGGCAAGAATACACAATGGAGAAAAGACAGCCTCCTCAATAAGTGGTGCTGGGAAAACTGGACAGCTACATGTAAAAGAATGAAATTAGAACACTCCCTAACACCATAACTCCAAATGGATTACAGACTTAAATATAAGACCAGAGACTGTAAAACTCTTAGAGGAAAACATAGGAAAAACACTCTTTGACATAAACCACAGCAAGATATTTTTTGACCCACCTCCTAGAGTAACAGAGATAAAACCAAAAATAAACAAATGGCACTTAAAAGCTTTTGCACAGCAAAGGAAACCATAAACAAGACAAAAAGACAGCCCTCAGAATAGGAGATAATATTTGCAAGTGAAACAACAAAGGATTAATCTCCAAAATATACAAACAGCTCATGGAGCTCAATGTCAAAAAAACAAACAGTCCAGTTAAAAAATGTGCAGAAGACCTAAATAGACATTTCACCAAGGAAGACATACAGGTTGCCAAGAGGCACATGAAAAGATGGTCAACATCATTAATTATTAGAGAAATGCAAATCAAAACTACAATGAGGTATCACCTCATGCTGGTCAGAATGACCATTATCAAAAAATCTAGAAACAATAAGTGCTAGAAAGGGTGGTGTGGTGAAAAGGGAGCCCTCCTGCACTGTTGGTGGGAAAGTAAATTGATACAACCACTATGGAAAACAGTATGGAGGTTCCTTAAAAAACTAAAAATAGAACTACCATATGACCCAGGAATCCCACTCCTGGACATATATCTGGAGAAAACCATAATTCAAACAGAGTCATGTACCACAATGTTCACTGCAGCACTATTTCCAATAGCCAGGACATGGAACTAACCTAAATGTCCATTGACAGATGGATGGATAAAGAAGATGTGGCACATATATACAATGGAATATTACTCAGCCATAAAAGGAAACAAAATTGAGTTATTTGTAGTGAGGTGGAGGGACCTAGAGTCTGTCATACAAGTGAAGTAAGTTAGAAAGGGAAAAACAAATACCGTATGCTAATGCATATATATGGAATCTAAAAAAAAAAAAAATAAGTGGTACTGATGAACCTAGTTGCAGGCCAGGAATAAAGAGGTAGACATAGAAAATGGACTTGAGGACATGGGGTTGGAGGGCAAAGCTGGGGCGAAGTGAGAGTAGCATCGACATATATACACTAGCAAATGTAAAATAGTTGGCTGGTGGGAAGCAGCAGCATAGCACAGGGAGATCAGCTTGGTGCTTTGTGACCACCTAGAGGGGTGGGATAAGGAGGATGAGAGGGAGGCTCGAGGGGGAGGGGATATGGGGACATATGTATGCATATGGCTGATTCACGTACAACAGAAACTAACACAGTATTGTGAAGTAATTATACTCCAATAAAGATCTATTAAAAAAAAAAAGAAGTTCCAAGCAGCAAATACCAAGCAATCAGCATTATCAAGGTGAACCTATTCACCTTCCTTCATCTGGTCCAAACTTCTCACCTTATACATAAGTAACACAAGGCTCAGAGTTAAGCTGCTGTCTACAGTCTCCTTTACCAGGAATTACTGGTGGGAAGACTGGAACCCATACACCTTCTGGTCCCTAAGCCTGTTCTTTCACTATTTCATTCTACCTGTGGATGGTTTGGGCTGCAGGAATGTTCCGTATATCGTGCAAAAATCTGTTTCTTGCGGGGGTCTATGTCTAGATAGATAGAACCATATCTATCCTTTGTGGACACAAAGACCAAATCCCACAGAGTTCCACCCACATGACAGTTCTTTAGATTCTTCAGAGCAGCTCTCATGGCCCAGTTCAGAGGCTTCCATTATACTCATGATCTGATGCTGTGATTTTTACTCTGTTTTCTGTTCTGGTCTTTCTCTGGTCACTCTGGATCGCCTTGAGTGTGTCTACATCTCTCTTAGAGAGTGGTCTCCAGAAACGGACATGATGCTCCCAGTGTAGACCAACCAGTGCAAGATAGGACACCGATCAAAGACAGAATATGGATTATTTGAAGGGTTTAGAATGAGATTCCCCAAGCTTTGGTCATTTACACACGATCATCACAATTTTTTGCCATATATGCCTACGACCTCTATAAATTTTTATGTAATAATTCTTTTAAACATTTACATTTTTCATACATAAATTTACTTGAGAAAGAACTTTTTATTACTGCAAATAAAAAATAGTTGACATAAGTAGAAGGAAGCCATAAAAATACAGTGAAAATGAAAGAATGTTATTCACTTCTAGTTAAATACTCTATTACCTGCCAAAGTCTCTTCGTTGCAAGGGGAGGTTATAGGTGTCAGAGAGTTGTTAAAAGCATACTAGTGGCAAATTAAAACTTTATAATAATCAGAAGAATGGAACGGAAAATGGTAGAAGAATAATAATCTCCCTACGGGATTCCATGTAATTTAAAGATGTGCCCCATGTCCCTAACGCCATCTCCTGTGCCATCTCATGTAAGGCTACTTGCCCCATCATTTCCATGGGCAGCCAGGGCTGTGTATCCTATACTCTGGAAAACATGGATCCCCTGTACTTCTCTCACTACCTTTCCTCTTAGCTGCCTAAAGAAACAGCGTCTTCTTTTCAAACTCAGATATATTTCTCCCTCCAGAAGCCAGTAGCCTTGTCCTTTTGTGGTTCTTGCTTTTCCCAGCTCTGTTACTCTAATCCCTTGCCATTAAGTAAGGATGTTTCAGGGCAGGCCCTCTGAGATATTCTCTTTTGTCCCTCTGAGTCATGAATTTTTTCTCCCTGGTGATTGCTAAGCTCTCTTCTGCCCAAAGTAATCTCTGAAAAATTTGGGGGAACCTCACATCTCAAGGACTCAGTCTCCTACAAGGGCCTCATTGCTTCTATAGCTGCAGAGACCACACAGAGACCATTGTGGAGTCACGTGAGAGAGGATGAAATGCCGGCCAAACTCCCTTTTCGTTACAATCCTGTGTTTGTCATCAGAAGTCCTACCATTTGAGACTGGGTTAAGAGTGTGAGCTCTGAAGTCAGATTCTCTGGGTTTGAACCATGGCTTTGCTATTTATCAGCTGTGTAACTTTGAGAAAGTTAGTTAACATCTCAGGGCCTCAGTTTATGTACCTTTGAAATGGCAATTATACTTGTACCTATTTCATAAGGTTGCTGTGAGAATTACATGAGGTAATTCCCATAAGGCATTTAGGAAAACAGTGCCCTTGCATGCAGTACTCTCTCAATGACGGCCAACAATGATGATGACCATCATGATGTATTTCCTCAAAGACATATTTCTTGTTTACAATTTTTATTATTTTGGACAGAGGTAAGGGAGGAAAGGTCAAGAAGTAGTACATTCCAGCCACCTCAGAAGGACCCCATAATCCTTCCTAATAATAATCTTCCTTCCGCAAACGTAACCACTGTCCTGATGTTTATGGCAGACACTAATATTCTATGTTTTTATAATCTATATAGGTGCCCCTAAATAGTATAGGCTAGTTTTTCTGTTTCAAACTTTATTTAAATGGAACAACTTCTTATTTTGCTCATCTTTATGACTTTGGGATTCATCCATGATATACATGTAGTACCTTTATCTTCACGCTGTGTTATTTGGATATATCATGATATATTTATTCACGCTATTGTTGATAGACAGTTGGGTTGTTTCTGGGTTTGGGTTATTATGTGTAATGCTGCTGTGTTCGTCCTTCTACATGTCTCTTGGTGCACATATGCAAGAATTTGAGTTAGATAATTCACAGCAGAGAAAATGCAAGATAGGTGTATGTTTATCTTTCATAGATACAGGCGATCTTTTCCAAAGTGGTTTTGTCTGATGTATCCATTTCTTTGAGTTCTGTTTAAGGTGTCCTTCATGCTAGGGAAGGGTATCCTTTTCTATTATCTTCTAGAAGCTTTATTATTTGGACTCTCCTATTTAAGTCACATACTTGATTAATTCTGGGATTTTCACTTCTATAAGTATTTCTGGCTACAATGATCTTAGCGGCTGCCAAGCTGAAAGAGATGACACAGTAGACAATACCCTTGATTCCTTGACTCTAATGAAGGCATGGATGAGCTCACATGTGCTCCCTTGTCTCAGAATGAACTCCTTCATTGCTCTCATAGAAAGAGAGGACAGGTCTGACTCAGCCCTTAGGTTGTCATTAGACAAACTAATTGATGAGGTCATCTCTTCAATCCAGTTCAAGAGACACAAGTGAAGTTTAATTCTTGACCAAACAAGGGTCACAGTCTTGTGGGGGAAGCAGACTCGGCCACAGAAAACAAAAATACTAAACGGGAGGTACAAAATGTCATGAGAGAATGGGAATAGGGAAGCCAGACTCCAGGGGAGTGGGGTTACAAGACATCTTCAAGGAGAATGTTATAACTCCATCATCAGCATGACCTAGTATGCTCCCAGATTGGGAGAAATAGGTTTGGTTTGATGAACTTCTGGTTCATTATTGTTGCACGTCAATAGGATTAGTCTTACTCATAAATGAAATCTGAACTCTTGCACCACTCTCCCTCTCCCTCTACCACTAATAAAGATTCACTTATCTGCTTGGGTATTTGGCTTGGGATACGATCTTATTTCATTATTTAGGAAGCCTTTGGAAGAAACACCATAAAATTAATTTTCACAAGATACATGCTTATTGAGTAGTACTACATCACAAGCATTGGCAAATGGCTCAAGAAAACTAGAAAAGGAACATAGTTGTCCAGAGAGAGAGAGAGAGAGAGAGAGAGAGCGAGATGTTCCAGACCTTTGCCTTCGGTGATATATACATTGATCTTGATAAAACATTCTGTAACTTTCAGGACTGCATTGTTTTCTCCTTTCTAGAGAAGCCTATTTGTACACTGCAGTGTGAAAACTAGTATAGAGAAGACATAAATAAAGAACCACCTGAATATAGAAAAAAGAACAACATAATTCTTTCTGGAACATTTAAGGAACAGTTCCCAGGGCATTTGAGTTGGGTCTTGAAGGATGAATTGGATTTTCCCAGATGAGAAGGAAAGAAGGTCATTTTATAAAGGGAAGCAACATAATATTCTCCATGGTTCGTCTGGCCATGTCCTAAATCTTATTGTCTTTTGAGGTCTTTAGCCATTCCTTATAAATCATGCTTGGGGACTCAAGAAGTGCTGGTTTGTCCACCCCCACAATTGGTTTTATATAGATAGGCACACCTTGCCTCACCAGTTCCTGTCCTCTGGACTGTCTGCTGGAAAAGCAGGGCCATCTGTTCTGACAGACGTTACCCAGATAACATCAGTGATGCCAAGGGCTCTTTCTTTCTCCTCTGACCTACTTACTGTTCCACAAACCAACATTGTCTCCCCTTCATTACTGCATTGTGCTAAACACTTACTGTTTTCTCCCTTCCTCCCTTTCTGCTCAGCAGTGTTCTCTTTGCTTTTAGGAAAACCCTTAACCATGGAGCTGATTTCTGAGTTATGGTGCTCCTAAATCCTCTTGCAGTCCATATGCAATCATCTGCTTATTAAGGTTAAATGAGTTCAGCTGATACTATAAAACCTTGATTAATGGTAACATATGGGTAATGCTTCTGGTTAATTGAATTTTCAGGTTAACTGAGGGTTAAATGGGAGATTTAATAAATTGCCAAGTACTTAACTTTATCCGTTTTATGGACTTACCACATTTCACCTTGCCCGGGCATTGTGAAAGCTCATGTCTTATCTTCCCTAATCATCCGTGAATTCTCTAAGGGTTGAGTCTGGGCCCTATACTTGTCTGTAACTCAAGTGTCCCAACAGATAGTATTTTTAAGACTATGACATCATCATCATCACATCATCATCATGTAATTGTGTCATGGTTAATAGCATGGCCTCTGTAGTCACACAGCTTCTGGATACTGTCTCTGTCATTTACTGATTCTGTGGGCTTGGACAAGTCACTTAGCTTCTTAGTGCCTCAATTTCCTCATCCATACAATGGGGTTAAAATTAGTAATAATCTCACAAAGCTGTTATGAGAAATAAATGATGTAATATTTATAAAGTTCTTAGAAGAGTAAGCAAGCACTTTATTAAGTGTTCTGTGTTCATGTTCCCATTTGATGTCAGAGGAAGATGCTATTTTATGCATGAGAAAACTAGAAGTTTAACTTCCTCAAGGTCACACAGCTAGTAAGTGATAGAGGTAGGTTAGAATTAAGGAGGTTTGACTTGCCAACCTACACTCCTAACATAATGCCTTTTTTTTTTACATAATGCTTTTTTAATCATATTTTTTCATCTTTGTAATGGTTGTACACTGGACTGCCCAACTCTTGGAAAAATGTTTCCTTCTAACATGTCCAACTGGGCCAGCAGGGGGCACTACTTATCACAGTGACTGAGGAAGCTGGGAGGACAAGGACTTCACTGTGACCATGACATGTGTTTCCAAGACTCACTGTAGTAGAAAGAACACAGTGAATCACCCAACAGCCTTACAAGTGAAGCACGTCACTTGCATTTACATTTCATTGGCTATGGCAAGTCATATGGCCACCCATAATTTCAAAGCGGGTAGGAAAGCACAGCCCTACCATGACCCAGGAGAGAGAGAGCTAGAAATACTAGTGAATAGCAATAGCTACTGTACCCAAAGGCTCTCAAATCACTGGGCAAAACCTGGGCACTGAGATGTAGGCTTAAATGGGTAGGTGTACAAACTAGAGAAAGTTAGCTTCTTCCTCTGGAGCAGGGTTGCTCAGCCCTGGCGCTGTACACACATTGAACCAGATGATTCTTTGGGGGGTGTGTGTGTGTGTGTGTGTGTGTGTGTGTGTGTGTGTGTGTGTGTGTGTGTGTGTGTGTGTGTGTGTGTATGGCGGGGAGTGTCCCATACTTTGTCGGATATTTAACAGCATCTCTGACCTTTATTCACGAGTTGTCTCATCTCATTATCCTCATCTCCCCTGGTCAGGATAATTAAATGTCTCCAGTCATTGCCAAATGTCCCCTGAGAGGCAAAATCACCCCCAGTTGAGGACCACTGCTCTAAAATAATCTCATTTTTACCCATGGCCATCGAGTTGCAGGGAAATTCTGGCTATGCTATGCCCCCACTGAGTAAATAAGGACTATGTGGAAGATTCTGAGGGTTAGTAAACAGCCTCAGAGGCTCAGAACCTTGCGCAAAGTCATGGGTTTCAAGCTGTCACGAGAACCTACATCCCCTGAATCTCTGTCAAATACTTCTTGCTATACTGTATTTCCTAAACTCTTTTCTTAGGTTTTCTACAGTGATTTTATACTTTGCAAAGTTCTTCAACAAATCTACCTCAAATTGTCAGCGTCTGTAATTTTCAGCCTATTTATTTTTCTTGGTCCCCTGTGGAGGTTGAGAACAGCTGGTCATCGTGTTCCATGTAATAACTTTTCATATATTTGAAGACTGTTATTAAACCATCCCCAAGCTTCTCTTTGCCGGGGTAATTGTTATGCTCAAACATGCACTAGGAATTGTGCAAAGCGTGAGAGAAGATAGAGTCTCCAAACTAATGTGTGTGTATTAAAATTGAAGAAAAACAAATTTTGACTGAAAATATCAGCTGAGAAATAAGGCTAAAATCTGAAACTCTGAGGTTTAGTTTTCAGAGTTTTTTTTTTTTTGAATTTGTTTATTATAGTTATGGCAGCTGACCTGAAATTTTTAATTTATTACTGTGGAAATTAATGTCCTAGTTAAGATTTTATAGTACTTTTAATCTTAATGATATTTTAATGGAAATCCAATGATGGACAAGATAACTGCATCTCTGCTTATCACATCTCAGGACACAACCAAACATAATTCAATTAACTGCACTGGCACTGATGAGAGGCCATGGCTTGAAACATGACCTTCCCACAATAATATATAACTTGGACAATCAGTGATAAAAACTACAATTTATTCCGTGCTTTCCATCTGCCAGACCAGTTGCTAAGAGATTTATAAGAATTCTCTCATTTAATCTCATTAACTCTAAGAGGTACTTGCCATTATTATCCTCATTTTAGAGAATTAAAAGGTGCAGATCAGAGAGGTTAAGTAACTTGCCCAATGTCACAGAGTGCGTAAGTGGTAGAATTAGAGTTTGAAATCAAGCAGTCTGACGCCAGAGCCCATAGTTTTAACTGTAATAACACATGACCTCTGTGCAAGCAGGGCCATATCTTACTAATTTTTGCATGTCCAGTGTGTAGCTCCTAGAGTCTGTTCTCAGAAATATTTATTGAATGAATAAGCAAGTGGTGAATGACAAAGCAGAAACACAGAACGTGGGCTGTGGTACAGAACATTAGGTGTTGAGACATCACTCTCTCACTTCACCCCAGCTCACCCTAGGGTGGGCTAGATGCCTTATTTAGGATTCCATGCTAACCTGTGTGTGCCTCTATCCATGCAATGACCTCAATGTATTATAATCGTCAATTTATGTGCCTGTGTCTCCTGCTAGAGCAGTGATTCTCCAGTGAGGGCAAGTTTGCCCCCCCAAGAGAATTTGGCAATGTCTCCAGATATTTTCGGTTGTCACACTGGGGGCTGCTCTTGCCATATAGTGGGTAGAGGCAGGGATGGTGCTAAACGTCCTACAACGCACAGGAGAGCTCTCCACCACAATTGTCTGGCCTCACGTGGCAGTAGTGCCGAGACTGAGTAGCCCTGTCCTAAACAGAGAGCTCCTTCATGAAAGCATCCTTGTGTTCGGAATCACGTCTGTGTCCCCAGTGCCAGGCCCAGTGCCTGACATATCACTGGTTCTCAGTATATGTGGATCAAAGGAGTAGAGCGTGAAAGAATTCATTAAGGAATGATAGAGGGAGCAATGCAGACTGGATTCCATTTTTGGAGAGTGCAGGTAGTCGCCTGGGTACTGGAAGAGCTCCTGCCTGTAAATATGGGACTGCGCCAGTCTAGGAGAACTTGTGCATGATGGATTCAGATGGAGCCCACAGGCAGGTGGCATAAAGGAAGAGCAGAGGGATATTATTTGGATGTATTAATTTATGTTTTCCCCCCTTTCCTTTCTCTTTTCTTAGAATCCTTCTTCCATTTATATACCAGCTAGAATATTCTCTATCTCCTGCCTTCAACAAAGAGGGTGGGACAGCAAAACTAGAAAATAAAAGAATAAAATTTCTGGCTTTGGAAACACCAAAGCCAAGGTTCAAGTATACGATTTAAAAGAAACTTAGAAAAAATATTCAGTTTCCTTATGTCTGAGACTAGATCAAAAGGTCGCCTGACTAGAGGGAGGGAGGGAAGAAACAGAGTGGGGTGGGGGGGAAAGAGTTGATTTTGGGTGGATCCCTGAGGTGAGGCCTCATACTATGTTCCCCTCCTCTGAGTTTTGGGCTAGAGGTAGAGAGAGCATCCCCAGAGGGATCTGAGAAATCTGAAAACAGGGATGTACTTCCCCCCATCTCTGGATAAACCCCAGGGAGCTGGTGAGATCTTCACACTCCTTTGCACCTGGAATGGTGTGGGAATAATGAAGCAGAAATGAGTGCATGGAGTTTCCAGATTGAAACACCATACTCCCCAGACCTCAGAGTAGCACAGATGTGGCTTATAACACGGTGAGGCCACGGTTAGCAGAGCCAGATCTGCAGAGACCCTGGGATTGGGGAAAGGAGGATACAACAGTGATCTCAATGCTACTGGATTAGAATGAAGTTATCTCTGAGGATGCCAACATGGATAGATGACCATGGCCCTTGCCAGTTCCTCCCCACTTATATCATGGTCCCATGTAGCCCTGGGGAAAAGGAGTGTTTGGGACATCCTGAATTGAGTGAGCTCAGCTTCTACCACAAAGAAGGTAAGCTCAGAATAGACATTAAGTTCAATTGAAGAACAATGTACTTACATTTCTTGCCTCTGATCTTGTGGTCTACCATTTGCACTTGCTACAGAAGCTTATCGGACGGCAGTAGCAACCCAGCAACAATCCTGCCATTAGGGGCAAGCCTTGCATACCTAAATGAGATAATTGTAAGAACAAAGCATGACCCTGGTGTTGAGGGCTGGTATACGGAAGGAATTATCCACTCAGAACTTCAGTCCTTGGGAAGCAAGGCAGGATTCCTTCCATCAGAACTGTATTGCAAGGAGTGGACAGAGTCTGCGAAGTGAGTGAACTGTTGAGTTCCCAAACTCAGGGACAAGGTCAAGCTGAATTAGCGATGGCTGAGACCTGAGGCAGTGCTCTGAGCATGGGATGGACCCTGCTCAAAGATCTTCCTTCAAGGGTCATCATTGGCCGTAATGAATGAGATGGGCAAAGTACAGATAGGGTCACATGGCCTCAATCCTGGGGAAGAAGGAGTACAAGCTTGAGAATACGTCTCAAATGAGTCAGTCTTTGACAAATGAATCTTAAAAAAAAGACAATGTGAATTACTAGATAAAAATAGTGTTCACAGTACTCAAATTACATTTCAGAAATCTTGATGGTTTTAATCTAAGAACCTTATTCAAATATTAACTTTTCTGTCAAGTGTTTTTGGCTACTTATCTGACACTTTGGGAGGCCTCATTTTGGAAGAAAGCATGATGGGAAAAGTATTTCTGGAGTCCCTTTTGGGCTCATCCAATTAAAATAAGATCTTGTACATGGACTTTTGTGTGTGTGTGTGTGTGTGTGTGTGTGTGTGTGTGTGTCAGATTTCATGGTAATATTCTTGATCTCCCTCCTCCCAAGGTGTAAAGGAATCTCCCCTGTTGTTGGTATGTTCTTCAAGGGCCCATGGGAGTTGATCCCTCTCAGTCTCTCTGTGTTCAGGTCCTGATATTCTTCATCCTTAATCTGTTCATCCACAGATAGATACTTAGGTTGTTGGTCTTTTGTCTTTTTGTTAGCAGCCATTTTAATAGGTATGAGGTGTGGCTTTGATTTGCACTTCCCTGATTATTGGTGATATTGAGCATGTACCTATTGGCCATTTTTATGTTTTCTTTGGAGAAATGTCTATTTAGGGTCTTTGCACATTTTTAAATCAGATTATTTGTTTTTGGTTTTTTGGCAATTGAGTTGTATTCCCACTTATGATTAACTCATTGTGCATATATATGTTTAATGTCCACCTCCCCACCAAAATGAAAGCTCCATGAGGTCAGGGACCATGTCTGTGTTTGCTCAACTCTGGATTCCTAGTACCTGATGCAGTCCTGGCACATAGCTCTGGTCAGTATTTGTTTTACGAATCCAGGAAAAAGTAAGCACGGTTCTCAGGTTTCTACAAGTACAGTCTTACTGCTGAAATCTGGTTTAAAAATATGCAGAAGGTGGTTTCTTAAAAAGTTAAACATAGAATTACCATATGATCCAGCAATTCCACTTCTTGGTATAAACACCAAGGAATTGAGAGAAGGGTCTCAAAAAGATATTTGCACACACACGTTCCTTCCAGCATTATTCACAATAGACAAAAGGTGGAAAGCAACCTAAGTGTCCATCAATGGATGAATAAACAAAGTGTGATATACACTTGCAGTGGAACATTATTTCAGCTTTTTACAAAGGAATGAATTTCTGACGCATACTACGACATAGAAGAATCTCAAAAACGTTATGCTAAGTGAAATAAACCAGACACAAGAAGACAAATCTCGGGCTTCCCTGGTGGCGCAGTGGTTGAGAGTCCGCCTGCCGACGCAGGGGACACGGGTTCGTGCCCCGGTCCGGGAAGATCCCACATGCCATGGAGCGGCTGGGCCCGTGAGCCATGGCCGCTGAGCCTGCGCGTCCGGAGCCTGTGCTCCGCAACGGGAGAGGCCACAAGAGTGAGAGGCCCGCGTACCGCAAAAAAAAAAGAAAAGAAAAAAAAAAAAGACAAATCTCATATAATACCACTTATATGTAGTACAGAGAAAAGGCAAATTCATAGAAACAGAAAGTAGAATGGGGGGTGGGGCTGAGGGGAGGGGTGAATAGGGTGTTACTGTTTAATGGGTGTAGAATTTCTGTTTGGGATGATGGAAGGTTTCTGGAAGTGGTTATTGGTGATAGTTCCATAGCATTGTGAGCATACTGAATACCATTGAATTATACACCTAAAAATGGTTAAAATGGTAAATATAACTTAAAAATATGCAGAATGAATTAATCAGATGAGATATGGGAAGAGACTAGGCCAGGATGGAATAGAACAAAACAGAAAAGAATGGATCATTGGATGGTATTGCTGGAAAGGACATCAGAGATAAGCAGGTTCAATACCCACCCTCCCATTTTGCAGAGGAGGGAACAAGAGCCAGTGTGGTTCTATGGAAAGTGAACAGAATTTCAGAAGACCAGGCTTCAGGCCAACTGGACCCCTCATTCCCTCTGTGTTCTCAGATACATCCTTGTCCCACATCTCGGAAATTTGTGAGTCTACTAACTCTGCTTACTCTGTTGTTCTGGTGTTTGGTTTCAATCTGGGTTTTCTTTGGGGTCATCTGGGCAAGCGGGTCATTGGCTTTTGTGAAGGGGCTTTTCTGATTTCTGGACAACCTTGTTGGTTACTTTGGATCCCCAGACTTATTCTGATTTCCTATACAGTTTTGTGTAAAGATGTCTTCACTAAGAAACACCTGCGAGCTCACTTTGCTTCACAATATGTTTCATTCCTTTCATGGGTGCGGCAGCCAGATCTAGTGGAAGAAGCCAGGAGGTCTGGCATTTACTTCAGACTCTAACTCCACTTAAAGTCTTATGTCAGCCGATTGACTTCTATTTTTGCTAAGAATAATGAAGATAACAATCTCTGCTTTTCTCTTTTTTGTTGTTGTTAATTTATTGGATTTCTTGTGAGGATGAAATTATTAAGTAAACTTGACTCTGCTTTAGTGGACCCACAGCAAAAAAAGAGAAACACTACTTGCTTCCGTTTGATACTTCCCTACCAGAGTGTGTGCTTTGGAGGATGAGGGCTCTGTCTTTGCACAGCAGGCAGGGAAGATGAGTCAAAGGTGCTCTGGATTCAGAGTCAGGAGGATGGCATTCAATCCTGACTCGGCCACCGTCTTTGCCTTATGATGCTGGGTAAATCACTTATGCCACCCATGCTGACTTGTTTCCTCACGTGTAAAGTGAGGGGTATTAAATGAGATCATCTTGTAATTTCCTTTTAGCTCTGACGGCTTATGATTTTTCTAGGGCTTAGCTCTGTTCTTGCATATATTAGGAAATTAATAAATGTTTATTGAGTTGAATTGAGTTAATTGCTATTTATTATTAGTCAAGTGTCATTGACTCATCACATCATTTAGGTTTCTGGAAAGATGTTTGGTGCTCTTTTTATTATGCTTAGAAGAAATGTGACTGCTTTCATTTATATTTAGTGGTTTAAAGATGATTGGTAATAATAGTAGTAGAAATAATAATAATTAACATATATTGAGTACTTAGTATGTTCCAGGCACATACTAGGTATTTAAAATTTTAATTCTTAGTGCAACCTTGTAAGATAGGTATGGACATTAACCCCGTTTTATAGATGAGGAAATGGACATGTTAAATAAATGGACATGTTCATATACAGGCTCATGATAACTGACCTGAAGGAACAGCTGGTAGAGCTAAAAGTTGAACTTTGATCAGTCTGGCTCCAGATAGGGTTGCCACATTGAGCAAATAAAAATATAGGATGCCAAATTAAATTTGAATTTTAGATAAACGGTGAATAAGTATTTTACTATAAGTATGTCACGTGCCTTCCAACTACCCTTATCTGCCACCCATAAGATGGGTAATACATTTTTTACTACTGGTTTATGGATTCAGCAGGTGAAATGGTTTCCTCCATGTTAAATAGGCTTAAAAATAGTTCCTACTTCATAGGCTTGTGTGAAAAGGATTCATGAGGGAGTTTATGTATAATTCTTAGCACAGTATCCAGCAAATAGTCTTCAATAAATGCCATTGCTGTTGTCATTTTTATCATTATTATGAAATTAAAATAGTCTATTCCAGGGAATTTCGGTGAAGGTTCATAAAGTTATGTTTTTGTCATCCCGTTTACCCGCCGTAGGGAGCAGGAAGAGTTAAAACAGAAAAGCAAACACGGGAATCAGGGGGCTTCCCTGGTGGCGCAGTGGTTGGGAGTCCGCCTGCCGATGCAGGGGACTCGGGTTCATGCCCCGGGTCCGGGAAGATCCCACATGCCGCGGAGCGGCTGGGCCCCTGAGCCATGGCCGCTGAGCCTGCGCGTCCGGAGCCTGTGCTCCGCAACGTGAGAGCCCACAGCAGTGAGAGGCCCGCGTACCGCAAAAACAAAAACAAAAAAAAACTGGAACCAGGAAACAAGGGCTCTGGTACTAGCCTGCCAATCTGGTTGTGGGAATGAGGGCAAGTTATTGGGTTATTGGAGCCTCATAGCCTTTTCTGTCAAACAGCAACAGTGATTAACTTATCCCCACCCTGGCCTGCAAGTTGTTGTGAGGATCAAATAAGATAATGTATATGAAATGGTTTAAATGTCGAGAAGCACCATACAAGTGTGAAGTGTGCCCCCTTATAAACAGCTGGCCGTTTCTCACAGGTGCTTCTGCTACACGGTAATAACAGCGTTTCTTCCTTCAGGTTCAGGAATTGGCCCTTATCTACCACGATGCCAGGCTGCTCTTTGCCAGGGCCAAACATAGGCCCTGTAGTTTTTTTTCATGAGAACTGTGTTTATTTTGCTAATTTTGTGCTTTGGAAAGCTCTGTTCCTTTTTAAGATGTGTGAACTTGGACAAGTTTCACTGTGACTCCGTTTTCTTAGCTGTAAAGTAGGCTAGGAAAGTATTTATTTCATGGCGTTGTAAAAGCTGAATAACATGCTTAAAGCATTTAGCACAACAGAATGCACTTTAAAAAGTTAGATATGAATTGCTCTTAAAGTTCTTTCTGTATTTCCAATAATTTCTTGTAGCACTGTCCTAGGACAGATTTAGGTTTGCTTGTCTTGCTTTTTAAGCTTTGGGAATCTGTAACTATAGTTTGAGCAGGCCACAAATAAACGGTATTATTCTCAGAGAACTCTGCATTTGCCCTCCAAGTCCAGGCTTCATAAATCAGGAACTACTACTCTACTTTTTAAGATGAAACCATAGGCTTTATATCAATGCCTACTTACATACAATAAAACTAAAATTACATTTTGAGGAAAAGCTACCTTTAGCAGAGGAGACAAAGAATTTTTTATCCAATTATACAGTGCTCTCATAGCTTAAATTTAAGACATATCATTATTTTTCTATTTTCATTATTTGATATCCTCTATCTGAAATTGGGTGTTCTCCACTTGGGTTCTCTCCCCGGTGCAACAACCTTGTAATTCTTGAGCTGCCAGCATTTGAAAGTGTTTAGTTCAGTTTGGTTAATTAATGACTCTTGGCAATGAAATCAAAGCCTTTTCTCTGTCACACTATTAAGAGAGAAGTTTCTGATGTCTGTTCATCTCCTGGCTTCATCTCACTGAGTTGAATGGGGACAATGGAAGTTCATTTTGCCCCGTGATATACCCCACTCCCTCACTCCCTTGATGAGAACAGGGTGTGGCCTGTTATTACGGGCAGGGATTGGGTTTCCTGAGCCTTGTCAGAGCGTCAGGGTTAGGGTTAGGTGTAGGGTTAGTGTTTGCAATCTGCTCCTCCTCTCATGCAGTTCCCATTTGCTAACGATGCCCTAGAAGCAGTTAAATCCACCCTGAGTGCCCAAGTAAGGCAGACTGCAGGCATCAGATGATGGTTTGAAGAGGGTCACCTTTTAAAGTCACTGGTCATCCCGAGTTGCTATCGTTCCATGGCCATTGCCCAAACTGTAGTTACTCATTGAAGTCCTATCTCTAAGCAACGGAGAACCTAAGTCAATTTAGTTTTCACAGACTGGATTTTAAGTCATATTCTTTGAAAACCTTTCAGCATTCTCTCTTGGAAATTAGCCAATAAAACTAGGCGTTTAACAGTCAAGGGAATGTTATTTATCCTTATAGCATCATAGAAATTGGCACTTGGGACAATTTCTCTCCTGGTTCAAGGGTCATTTTTCTACTGAGAAAATAGAAAGATCATGAAGTTTAAATCCACTAACTACCTGATACGCACGATCGAGATGTTGGAACTTTAACACGTTTCTGGTGGGAGTGTAAAATCGTAGAACCACTTTCGAGAACGGTTGGGCAGTTTCTTATAAAACTGACATACCATATAATCCAGCCATTCTACTCCTTGGTATTTACACAGAGAGATAAAAATACATGTTCACCCAAAGACTTGTACTCTGATGTACAGATTTGCTGATAATAGCCCTGAATTAAAAACAACCAAAGTGCACATCACAGGTGAATGCATAAACAAATTGTGGCTTAGCCATTAAGTAGAACACTACTTAGTAATAAAAGGAATAAATTACTAATGCACATGACAACTTAAATTAATCTCGAAGGTACTCTGCTAAGTGAAAGAAATCTTAAATAAAAGAGGACATACTGTATGAGTCCATTTTCATGAAATTCTAGAATAGTTAAGTAATACTAGTGGTGACTTGGGGTGAGTTTCATGGGGAGATTGACTGCAGAGGACCATGAGGGGACTTTGTGGAATAACAGAAATGTTGTTCATACTGATAGAGGTAGTGTTTAAAAAGGAACATACATGTGTCAAAACACACCAAAATGTAGCCTTAAAATGGTTGCATTCTGTTGTATGCAAATTATACCTCAGTCAGATTAGTTTAAAAATAAAAATGTCATAAAGATACTATAAGCACAGTAGAATGAGTTTTGGAATAATAACGGTATTATTTATCATATATCCCTTATCAGATTATAAACAGGCTGGGTAAGTGGTAGGACTATGAAGCAGAGACTCCTGCAACAGATTTGAATAAACTCTGAGGAATGAATATGGAAGATGAGCCATGTCTTCTCATTGCCTTGTGTTCCAGTAACACAGATGTGGGATGTTTTATTTGGCTGCCAAACCCTAAGGAGTAAGCGACAGCCTAGCGGTGTCCCAAATCTACCAGTCTTATTCCAGATAAAGCATATGTTATTGGCTCGCAGAGTTTGTGAAACACTGCCCAAAGCAAGCCTCATGGAAAAAAAAAAAAAAACTTTGTTTTTTAATAAATCCTTTTTGTTCTTTTTAAAAACACCGTGTCTATTATATAGGATTTAAATTATTTCTCTTTGGGTAATCCTGGAAAGGAAATCTTGAATGATAAATCCAAGTTAAACTCAGGCGAAGCAAAGAACCAAACCTGCAGTGGATTGTAGTTTTTAAGAACAGCTTTGGGAATTAGAAGCTCTGGGTTCAAATCCCAGGTGTGTCACTTCCAAACTTTGTGACCCGTGGCAAATTAATTTCTCCGAGTGCAGTTTACACACTTGTAAAATGGGATCAGTACCCACTGTGACAAGGTTGAATGAAGGGTTAAAAGAGATGGTCCATACGAAGCATGCAGTATAATTTTTGACATATTGTGGGAGAGGTGCTTTTTGTACGCTAAAGGGTGAGGAAACATGAGGGCTTATCAACAAGGAAAAGTATGGAGACGAAAGGTCGTTAGGGATGATGATTTTTTCTGATTAGGGGAAAGACTCCTTAGGTTTAGAACACAGCAGCAGCACAGCACTTTAATAACACTTCTCCCTCTTTAAAGCAGAGACCTCTCCTGACTATCTGAGGAGAGACAGATCAAGAGCAAGGAACTTGGAAGGACATTTGCCTGATACTTTGCTCACTGACATATCTTTTGACAGGAAAATCAAAGACTAACAGGAAAATGCGTACTAAGGCTTTTTTTTTTTCTTTTCTTTTTTTTTTGCGGTACGCGGGCCTCTCACTGTTGTGGCCTCTCCCGTTGCGGACGGAGCACAGGCTCCGGACGCGCAGGCCCAGCGGCCATGGCTCACGGGCCCAGCCACCCCGCGGCATGTGGGATCCTCCCAGACTGGAGCCCGAACCCGTGTCCCCTGCATCGGCAGGCGGACTCTCAACCACTGCGCCACCAGGGAATCCCGCCTACTAAGGCTTTTGATAGAGAATGGGCCAGAGCTCCTGTCGGGTTTTTATGTTTCTTTAAATGTAAGGTGTCCATGTGTTTAGGTAGGAGTCTTCTCGACGTGAAGATACAAATGAGATTATATTACTTATTGATGGAAAACCCTAATGCCTAGAGAGAAGTAATCTATAAGTACTTCTTGGTGTGTTTCTTTAAACCATGCCTTATATCAATTATTTAAATATAGTAATGTGACATTAGTTGATGATTTCTGGTTAGCACTTTCACAAAGAATTTTCCCACTAAGAACTGAGTAGGAAAATGCACACCATTCTGTTCGTTCATTTTACCTTAAGGTGGCAGCTGGGATGACCACAAGGTCCTAACCCACCTACTGCAGTTCACCCGGTATAAATGCACACTAATTAACTACAGGCCAAATATCCAGGGGGAATATAAAACACCACCTGGGAATTTGAAGTCTTGTCAAAATAAACCTGAATGTAAATGGGGAGAAGTATTAACAGAAGAACCATGTAGTTAGTTACAGTATAGCCAGTTCAGCTGGTTAGAGCAGGGGTTAGCTGACTTCTGAAAAGGGCCAGGTAGTAAATAGTTTCAGCTTTGCAGGCTTTCCAGTCTCTTCTTAGCTCACAGGCCGTATAAAAACAGGTGGTGGGCTGGATTTGGTCCATGGGCCATAGATGGCCAACGCTTAGGATGAGCATCATTATCGCGAAAGGCACAATTGCCCATAGGGTTCAGTTTGCCTTTCCACACAGAATACTTAGTGCTGTTGACTGAAAAAAATGCACAACGTAAAAGTTGAGAATTATGTTTTATTTGGCAGGTATACTAAAGACATAAGCCCAGGAGACAGCCGGTCAGCTAGCTCTGAGGGACTGTTCTGAAGAGGTAAGGGAGGAACCAGGATATATAAGAGTTTCTGCAACAAAAACCAGGTAGTTGGAACATGAAAAGAATATTGTTAAGTAAAGAAAAACCGGACATCTCAAGTTAATGGATTTAGCATCATTTTGTATATGGGAAGATGCAAGAGTCTGGGCTCATTGAAACCATTCCTTTGATGTGCTCCTTAACTGTCTAGGGCCAGTGTCCTGCTTTTCTTCATCCTGAATCCCCTCAGGGTGCACAGTCAGGGGCAGCTGCCGTGGCTGACGGCTGGACGGCTGCAACATCCTTGATTTCCTGATACGGGAGGTGACATTTTTTGTCCAGAGTGCCATGGTTTATACATCTCAGCCTTAACCCTAACTATGGACTGCCTGATGACAAATATTTATACTTTGTCCTAGAGTTAATGCATTATTTGGATTGTCTCATTTAACTCATAACCTAAGAAGGTAAATACAATTTTTAATACCATTTTCAGGTTAGAAAACTACACAACTAGGAAGATACAGCACTGGTTTCTGGTGACCAGAGCCCTTGCTCTTTCTTAAAGTACTAGAGTGTGGACGGATGCTTCATTGTGACCATTAACTGTTTTAGGAAGCACAGTTCATAGCCCTTGGCAGACACATTACCAGGGGTGGTTCAGGGCAAAATAAAGATCTCTATTTACAAAGAAAGATCATCTGCCTTTCCTGGACATTGCTTTTCAGTGAAGTTTAGTTAAGTCAGAAAACTCTCCGCTTAACCATAACCTCAAGGTTAAATCTTCCAGGAGTCTGCTGGCAGTTCGGATACTATACATTCTTCCCAAAAGCACTTTTGTAAAGATGTGGCTATTGGAAAAGAATTGTCCCATTCTCTCCAGGAAAAAAAAAATCTATAGTTTAATACAGTTTGTACCCAGGCAGCTCTTACTTGGAGGTAATTTTTCTTCCAGAACTTTAAATTTGCAGTAAGTACACGCAATTGAACTGGAGTGGCAGAAATCTTATAAATCAGATCACATCGCTTTCTGGTTTAAATCCCTCCAATGGTTTTGTTCTACACTTAAAGGAAAACACAAGTTTCTGACAGTGACCTGCTAGGTCCTACATGATAAAACCTTTGCTTATCTATCTAATGTCATTTATGCTATGCTCTCCCTCCACTTCCTACTCTCCTGTTGCACTGACTGTATTTCTTTTGCACGTGCTATGCCCTAGCCCGGGAATGCTCTCCCTCTAATCTTTACATAGCTGACTCCTTCTCATCTTCTAAGTCTCAGCTCATATATTTAATCCTCAGGGCAGCCTTTCCCAAATACCTATTTATTGCCATTTCCTGCCTCATCACCCCTAGTTTCTGTCTATCCCAATACTCTGTTTTATTTTCTTTATGCATTTATCACTACTTGAAATAATCTTATCAATCTGTACATTTGTTTACTTGTTTGTCACTTTCCACTCACACACCATCTCCAAGAGAGTAGGGCCCTTGTCTTGTTTTGTTCACTGCTCTACCCCTAGGGTCTAGTGAGGATATTCAACAAATGTTTATTGAATGGAGAATGTTCATCTATTCTGGAAAACCAAAGAACCAGGCCTTGCTTTATTGTGACAATCTTGACTGGTTTTAGGCTTTCCTTAGATCTTGGGTATAGCAGACAGATGAGAGAGTTGTGGAGGTCTTCTTGGTCAATGAATGTCAGGTCAGATTTATTCTAGTTTCTTGTCCAAGAGTCTCAAATCCACTATTAAAGTACAGCCAGCTGACAAGTTTTAGTTTTCTCAAACCACGTCTATGGCAAAAAAGTTGGACATTATATTGCACAATAAGCTATTGATTTATAAACCCCCAGCAGACATACACATTATTCTGAATACATAATTACATTGCAGGCAGCACATTTTTCACCTGGGATAGGGCACATTTAGATAAAAACTAAGTATGCTCAACTGGGTACATCTAAATCTGTGTATGGAGAATGCATATAAAATTAGCATTCTATTAAAAATGAACAAAATATGGGATACGGCTCTAAAGAGGCGTTTGCATCATCTGGGAAATGGCAGAAGCACAGTGGTGAAACTCTGGCTTCCTTAGAACATCAAGGTATGCGTCAAAGCTATGGAGGTCCTAGGCTTCGGCTGACTTTTCAGAGGTACCAAGGACACAAACTATTTGCTTACTGAGGGCACATCATGATCTGGTAGTTAAGAGAATAGTCTTTTAAATCTGACAGTCCTGGGCTAATATTCCAGTCTGACACTTAATAGCTGTGTAACTTTCTTAGATCCCTAAACCTCTCTAAGACTCAGTTTTCTCAACTGCAAAAAGAGGAGAGCAATAATATTTACCTTGCAGGATTAAATTAGACAATTGCAGGGAAAGGATGCTACCAGCACATAGTAAGTGTTTAGGTAATATTAAATATCACTAACTCAGGAGTTGTTACACCCTCAAAATAACTACACTAACCTACCATATCAATGAAAGAATATTCAAGTGAAAGTTAAGAGACCTGTGTTCGAGTCCTCATTCTGCCAGTTCACATGTTACTTGGGTAGGTTTCTTGCTCTCTGTGGGCTTGAACACATAATCCATTGATTCCTCCTATGAAATGAGTCTACCAACAAGTATTTCCTGAGCACCTATACTCACAAAACCAAACTTTTTGTAAACTCACCTGGTCAATTGCCCTCTATTTGCAGAGAAGAGCAATGCTACACCCTGTTTTGTGCGCTAGGATTTATTAAGGAAAAGCATAAGATTTGTTTCTTACCTTCAGTGAAGGTATGATGCAGCTTGCAACATGGGACAAATACACATGAAATAGTTGATGTGATGAGCAAATATAGGAAACCAAATAAGAAATGACCTGACACAACAGTATATGATGTGCTTGGCCTAGAGAGGAGGGAAATGAAGAAGGGTGAAATAGGGAGGGCTTTCTGTAGATAGCAACATATAAGCCTTGAAAGGTGTAGGATCTGGGGAGAATGAGGAGAAAGTGAAATGCATTCAGGAAAGAAGGAATGTTATTAGCAAAAGTTTGAAATGCATTTAGCCTAGAGAATGGCAGGTAATACAGATATGGCCAAGTCTCAACAATACAAATAATAATAATAGTAACATTTTTTTTATTGGAGTTAAATTCGGTGCCTGCACCTATGACAAGGAAGGTCAGGAAGGACATACCCACAAGACACCCCACTAAGTATATTACTAGCATTATCTCATGTAATCCTTTCAACAACTGGAATCTTCAGGACTTGTTAGGTTGTTAGTGACAGACATTCAATACAAATTAGCTTAAGCATAAAAGGAATGTATTGACTCTCATAACTCAGCAATCCAGAGAGCTGCTGGCTTTGTGTCCTGCTGGATGGAGGAGGGCAGACAATGCCATTAGGATTCCATCTTTTTTCTCTACCTCAGGCTGACTTTCTCTATGAGGTAGGAAAGATGGCTCCTGCAGATCCAGACTCACCTCCCACCAATGTAGCAGCCCTGTTGGAAAGAAATGGCCTTTATAGGCATCTCCAGGAGAAGGGTTTCAGGAGGAGTCTGATTTGCCCAACTTGAGACCCATGTCCATCCCTGAGCCAATCATTGAGGCCAGGGACGTGGAATACAGTGATTGGTTAGGCCTGAGTCATGTGCCACTGTGGTATTATTTAATAAGAAATATGTATTTGGTGTTCACCCCATTCCTGGCACAGAGCTTCCAAAACCCTTGGAATTTCCTGAGTGATAGGCATAAGAATGTCTTTTGTTATTCATAATCAGCCCCTTTCAACCAAGCCTGAGTTTATGTTAATGAGATGCCTGGTGGCTGGAAGCCCTTAGATAGCTTCAGGGTGAGGGATGGTTGTCAAAGGAACCAACCATGTGATTAGAGGGTTGGAACTTTCATCCCCACCTCCCAACCTCCAGGGACAGGAGAGAGGCTGGGGATTGAGCTAATCACCAATGGCCAATGATCAATGCCTATGTACTGGAAACTTCCTAAAAACCCTAGACAAAAAGGTTCAGAGAACTTTGTGCCAAGAGGGTAGTGCACCCCAAGCTCCAAGGGTTTTGGAAGCTGTGTGCCAGGAATGGGGGTGAACACCAAATATATATTTCTTATATAATGGCACCGTGTCACATGACTCAGGCCATCTAATGAATCATTTTCTGTTTAAATCAACCAGAGTTGGTTTCTGTTGCTGGCAACTCAGAACCCTGATATACACCCAGAGAGAATGGCTTGCCTTCGTATTCTGTCCTCTGGTGCCAAAGAACGAGAACCCTCCTGAATATAGTTAATTATTTATATTGCCTTAGTACCTCCTCCTACCTCTCCCTTTTCTTCTTCTTCTCTCCCAGTATATTCTAGACACCTTGCTATTCTAGGATAAAATTCTCTACATTGAGATACTACAGCTTCCCTTCCATCCGTTCTAGTCTCTTCCAGTTCTTGTGAAAACACCTGCTTTAATTATCTCCCTGGTTTCCCTATCTTCTGGAAGTCAGTATTCTCTTGCATGCTCTCAATCCTTTCATTCTAGGTTACAGGGTCTTTAAAAAATTATAGTTAAAGGGCTTCCCTGGTGGCGCAGTGGTTGAGAATCCGCCTGCCGATGCAGGGGACACGGATTCGAGCACCGGTCCGGGAAGATCCCACGTGCCGCGCGGCGGCTGGGCCCGTGAGCCATGGCCGCTGAGCCTGCGCATCCGGAGCCTGCGCTCCGCGGCGGGGGAGGCCGCAGCAGTGAGAGGCCCACGTACGGCAAAAAAAAAAAATATATATATATACATATATATATATATATATATATATATATATATATGTATATATATATAATTAAAAATAACTTTGAATCTGACTTCCCCAAGTTCAAGTACAAACCCATAGGTACAACAAGAATAGACCTGGCCTTGAACACCTTCAGGAACAGGAACTCAACCCCAAGTTCATTATAAAGGATGTGACTTGGATCAGTGGCTGTCCTCCCTAGAGAATTCAAAGGAATGCTCTTTCACATAGAGGTTTGCTCCCAATAAATATGGAAGCTTTGGGCTCAAAGCCTCTGAGAGAAACTTGCAGGTGCCCTGACCAACTTTGTAATGGACTGGACCCGAAACACTGTGTTTATTTGCTGTTTCCTGAAATAGGCACTGCTCAGCTTCAGAGACCTGCTTCAGGCAATGTAAGCCAGCCGGAGAAGGCAGTGCAGAGCTGTTTTTAAGAAGAGATTTTGGGGTACGTGGGTACTTCACCCTCACCTCTGAGCACATCCCCTGAAGCTTGAATGCTCTAAAAGCCAGGCTTAATTAGGACACATAATTCAATGCTTTTTTTTGAAGAAAGATGAAAAGTTGTCCAGAAGGGAATATTGAGCTCAAGGTATTTAAAGAAATTCTTCTTTGAGGATGCAGATCACTATATCAGCCTCCACAACTCATTTAATGAAATGAGATTAGCATTTCAGTGTAATACTTGTCTTTTTCTCCCACTTCACTGCTTCTCTGTTTTTAAGAACAAAAAGGGGTGAGGGAGGTCCCGAAAAGAAAAAACTGAAATGGTAACCTCATGCTATTGAATGAAGGGAAGTATTTTCTGGTTCTTGCAAAGGAGGCCTGCAGATGCTACCTAGACCATTAGCGTTCTCTTTCTGCTGTTCGCAAAGGAATCGAAAACTCTCAAGCCATACACTCACCAGAAGGATGTGAGGTTACAAGCCAGACATCTGAAATATACACTATTTTCTGCAGATACTTACTGAGCACCTACCGTGGACCAGGCTCGATGTTTTATACTGGGATTGCAAATAGGAATAAATCTTAATTCTAACTGGAAGGAGCTCCCACAGAAGAAGACAGACAGCGAGCAGCTTTAGGCTTAATTAAATAGTAAGTTGGAGTAATAACTCCAACCTATTGAGCACTTACCTTGTGCCTGGGACTGTGTTAAGTAATTTGTGCATCATTTTAGTTCATACTGCCCAAGCCCTATAATACATGCTGCTGTAATCTCCATCTTACATCTAAGGAAACTGAGATCCCAGGAATAGAAATCACTTGTTCCAGGTCATATAGCTGGTAGTACATCGAGGAGCCTGCGTTCTAATCCAGATGGATCTGGGAGCAAAATCTCTGTTCCCTCTAACAAATTCCCATTGGATACGTGAAATTGGATTTGGATCCATAGAGTACTAAAAGAAAGTTGCTGTCTTCTGGGTGTTCATATTCTAGTAGAAAGGAATAAGGTAAGAAGGCCAAAAGCTGTAACAGGGAGTAAAAGTTAGTGTCATAGGATTGTGCAAAGAAATGAGGTATGACTCTCCAAAGGAAGGAAAGATTACATCTGAGAAAATGCCAACTGAAGCGTCTAAAACGGTAGGGGTGGTTCTTCAGACAGAGAAGCGTGTTTGACAACACCAAAAACTCTGATTTCTACCTAGCAATAGTTTCTTTTTTAATATTTTATTGAAGTATAGTTGATTGACAATGTTGTGTTAATTTCTGCTGTACAGCAAAGTGCCTCAGTTATACATATATATACATATTCATTTTCATATTCTTTTCCATTACGGATTATCACAGGATATTGAATAGAGTTCCCTGTGCTATACAATAGGACCTTGTTGTTTATCCATCCTACGTATACCAGTTTGCATCTGCTCATCCCAAACTCCCAACCCTTCCCTCCGCCACCCCCCTTCCCCCTTGGCAACCGCCAAGTCTATTCTCTATGTCTGTGAGTCTACCTAGCAATAGTTTTAAAGCAAACCAGTTTATAAAAAAATGCTCCCCATTCTTTCTCCCCACTTGCCAGGGTCATAGTGACATTGTACACTGTGCTGATTAAAACTAGGAGCCTGGAGGAGGAGAGCAGGCAGGACATTGTGCAGGAAATGCATGCTCCAGTGCTCCACAAGGTGAGGCAATAACAACAAGCAAGCCATTCCAGAAGACTTTTCTTTTTGTCTTTACTCCTAAGTAGGACTTCACAAATCTACCTTAGGACAAATCTTCTCATGGGGAGTCACTATGTCCTTTAGCCCCCATGGGTGTCCTTCAATCTTTTTTTTTTTTTTTTTTTGCGGTACGGGGGCCTCTCACAGCTGCGGCCTCTCCCGTTGCGGGGCACAGGCCCCGGACGCGCAGGCCCAGCGGCCACGACTCACGGGCCCAGCCGCTCCGCTACACGTGGGATCTTCCCCGACCAGGGCACAAACCCGTGTCCCCTGAATCGGCAGGAGGACTGTCAACCACTGCGCCACCAGGGAAGCCCAGGTTGTCCTTCAATCTTGCCGGCCCATCCCCAGTCAATAAGCTATCGGATCTTTGATGCAAGAGTAGGGCACTTCCAGACTTGATAGGAAGGGTATCTGCAGGTTCCTGCACTTTGTCTCTGAATAAGCCACCAGAATTCTTTCCTATTTTGAAAGCCAAAGCAATTATAGACTTCGCATAACATGCAATTTATAGAACCTAAAAAAAACGAGAGATTTGGTCTATAACTGTCTAGGTTCCTTTCCACCACCCCCCACCCCCCAATCAGTGTGGTTTGTTGAGAAACAAAAGTAAGAATCAGAATTCCATTGTCATTTAAACACGAAGCTATTTATTGCTCTTAAGTACAATTGGCATGATGATAGCTGGAATTTCCTCTGCAGCAGCAGGAAGGGGCAGCAGCTTGGCTCTGCAGTCAGTCTCTCCTTTTTTTTTTTAACCACTTGTTGCAGGGTCAAGAAGAGGTCTCACATTTGGGCATGGGATGCAGGTATCAAAACAGAATTCAGGGGCTGGAGCTCTGATGATGAGCTGACACCGTGATGTAGGATCCTGGACATGGGTGACTCCTGTGGTCTCTTGGTTAGAGTCACATTTACAGTTTCTTCAGAGCAGTCCTTGGAAAATTACTCTTTGATCAGTCTAAGTGTGTTTTATATTTGCTTCTCTAGTACCAAGGAAGGACAGTGTGGTTCTTGAGCAGCAGGGAAAAAACCTGAGCTTGGCTGCTGCCATCTCCTATGTCAATCAATGTCACAAGATTTTGTAGGAGGAAAGGAGTTACGGTTAGCAAAAAAATTAGATGGATTTGAGTGGGAAAATGCATCCCCACATTCTGTTGAGTTTTTTGGGGGTTTTTTGCTGAGATATTTTCCTGGTAACGTTTTAGATGGACAACCAGAGCCTTTTCCCTGGACACAGGAGGCAGGGAGGATGTGCCAGTCCAGCTCATGACAGACCACATGACGGTGTCATACTCACGTATGGGAGTGTGAGCACAGAATGTGTTTAAAACAGGCCACGGTAACTCCTGTGGGCCCCCTTTCATTTAGCAAAGCAAGCAGGTTGTTTGCTGTCTCTAAAGCAAACGTCCCCAGAGTTACAGAAGTTACCTTGTATTTGGATGAAGACATATGCTCAGAACCTTGGTCAAAGAATTCCCTCTGCATCCAACAGGACAATAAATAAATACACGTGTGCCTTTCATGCCCCCATTTCCCACTCATCCTTGGAAGGCTCTTCTGAATAAAGGACCCCAACTGTATCTGAGTTTAATGGAATATTTCAACCAATCAACCAGCAAGTATAAGAGCAGCCAGTTGATTAATTAAGGGACAAACCAAGCACAAATTCCTCCAAGCCACTATTTTGCTTCCTAATTAGTACTCGTAATCACTGTGCTGAGTGTTTTTCCCTCCAAATTCATCAAGGTCTGATGTTATTGTCCAAAAACCTGAATAGAATATTTAAATGGTTGGGCATTCCAGGCCTTCTGGCTAAAAGCAGGGATGCTGAGGCTTGCTTTCTTACTCAGGAGAGAGCCGTCAGAGTTTCTGGTCATTATTAGATAAAGTTTTGGGCAATTCCTATGGTCTAGCTTTCCAAGTCATAAACTGGGGGGATGAGCTGTGGGGAGGCCATTCATCTTTCTTCCTAATGAGTACCTGCATTGGTGATTTCCCAATTACAGCTGTAGCATGTTGGGCAACAAAGGTAGCATTACTAGCCCATGTTTTTCAAAGACCACCTGTTTTGCGAGGGCTTCTGGTGAAATGCATTTGCTCCTAATCAGATGGATCTGTTGGCATGTCTAATGGTGTGTACATTTATCATTTGATACGATGAATGGAGAATTATGGATGAATGCTTTTGGTGTTTTGGGGGTTTTGGTTTTGGTTTGCTTTTGTTTTGTTTTGTTTGCCTCTTAGGAAAGGAAAATGGAAAACTTAGAAAGACATAGTGTCTGTCTCCATCCTCTTAGATTTGCCCACACCTCTCCATCACCAGCTGCTGCCTCCTGGTCACAAGATCTCCCTTGGCAGGTAGAGTGCAGGAGCTTCACACCTTCTCTGTTTCCATTCCTACTACCTCCCTGCCCCCCGATCCATTCTCCATTCTGCAGCCGAGGTGACAAGCTAAATATAATCATATCTCCCTTCTGCTGAAATGCTTTTCATGGCTCCCCATGGTATTTAGAATAAGAGCGTAAGTCATTTTGGCCTAAAATGCCCTAGATATGTTCCTTATGACTTCTCTGAACTTACGCTGCTGCCCTGACTTCCCTCTACTCCTTGCCAAAAAAGGCATGTACACACACACATACACACTCTTCCAGCTTCTAGCCAAAGGCAGTGGGGGGAGAGGAAAGTGACTAGGGGACAAAGGGCCTTCAAAAATGCCCTTTCCTATATCTCTACTGCCCTTCCCCACATATTTCCCCCTAAAACCTGGGTGCACAGAATTAGATTAATCATAATCCTTGATACTTTACATTGATACTAGTTTAGAAATTAGAATATTGACAGTAGCTTACATCTACCCATGAGATTCTCTACTATTCTTTTTTTTTTTTTTTTTTTTTTTTTTTTGGTACGCGGGCGTCTCACTGTTGTGGCCTCTCCCGTTGTGGAGCACAGGCTCCGGACGCACAGGCTCAGCGGCCATGGATCACGGGCCCAGCCGCTACGCGGCATGTGGGATCTTCCCAGACCGGGGCACGAACCCGTGTCCCCCGCATCGGCAGGCGGACTCTCAACCACTGCGCCACCAGGGAAGCCCAATTCTCTACTATTCTGATCTCCTGCTTCCTTCCATCCAAAGGAAATTCTATCAGAATCTTCAATTGATCTTTTCTCTCTCTCTTTCTCCTTCCTTACTTCCTTCCTTTCTTCCCTCATTCCTTCTATTGCATCTCTATGTATTCTTTTTGTTTAATAAATTTATTTATTTTATTTATTTACTTTTTGGCTGCGTTAGGTCTTCGTTGCTGTGCACGGGCTTTCTCTAGTTGCAGTGAGCAAGGGCTATTCTTCGTTGCGGTGTGCGTGCTTCTCATTGCGATGGCTTCTCTTATCGTGGAGCACGGGCTCTAGGCGTGCGGGCTTCAGTAGCTGTGGCGCGTGGGCTCAGTAGTTGTGGCTTGTGGGCTCTAGAGCACAGGCTCAGTAGTTGGGGTGCACAGACTTAGTTGCTCCACAGCATGTGGGATCTTCCCGGACCAGGGTTTGAACCCATGTCCCCTGCATTGGCAGGCAGCTTCTTAACCACTGCGCCACCAGGGAAGTCCCTCTATGTATTCTTAAAATACATATTATTTAATTATGGTTTATTTTATTTATTAATATGGTAGTTATATGTAACCTTTTATAGTTTTTCTTTTTTTACTTTTTCTCTTTACTTATTTTTTTCATTCAGTATTATATTGTTCAGATTCACCTATCTGGTTGTAAGTAGCTATACTGCACTCTTTTGACTGGCATATAATAAGCTGCTGAATGAGTATACCACAATGAATTTATCCATTCTTCTGTCAGTGTGCATTTGGGCTGCTTCCAAGTTTTTATTTTTATGTGATTAGGGCCACTCTGAGCATTCTTAATTTCCTGTTGCACAAGGCTTTCTCTTTGGTGTATGTCCTAGGAGGGGGACTGTGCTGAGTTGTAGTTACATAAATGTTAACTTTATACAGTTGATATAATGGCTATCCAAAGTTACTCCTTTGATTTATACTCCATAGCAATGTATAAGGGATCCATCCCATGGCCCTATATCAAAACATTCAACAATACTATCTTTGATATGTGCTGTTGCAGTGATGTAAAACTGTGTCTTGTTATGACCTTCATTTATATTACCTGATCATCAGTGAGTATAACTGAGGGTGAATTCTTCCCATTCTTCACTATGTTAAGTCCTGTTCAAACATCAGCTCTCAACTTAAATGCATTTCCTCATATTGGTCTCTCTTTTTTTTTTTAACTCACTAATCCAAATCAGTGCTCTAAACTTTCCCTACTCTAGGCATCTGTGGGCAATTTTTTTTTTTTGCAATGAGGAGATCTCAATACTACCTTCTTTGCCAGGAAAAGTCTCCTTTATACCTTAGATACCCCTAAAGGTATGGTGAGTAAGTTATATAAAATGATAGGGCCAAATAATTTCAGAAATGGGAGAACCCTTAGACATGGTTTAGTCAAATCCTCTTGTATTAATTTGAAAGTGAAAGAAACCCCATTCTAATTGGCTTTAGGACAGAAGGAACAGCTATCAGTGAACGTAACTAGCATTTCAGGTCTGGATGGATCAAGCTATTCAAAGTTACCAGGACTCTGTCTGTATGATCATCATTCAGCTTTGCTTTTGTCTATTGTTGTTCTCTCCTATTGCAGAGAGTTTTTTCCGTACTGCCAGGCAAGATGACCTGGCACTGTCAACTTCCCATCATCAATTTTGTAACTTCAGACATAGAAGAATTCTTTCCCAACATTTGTATGAGAAACACCAGGAAATAATAATAGAAAGTAGCATAGCTAGCATTTATTGTGTATTTGCTTTATGCTCCTGGCTTTAAAAAGCATTCTTGCATTACGTTACACAATTCTATGGGGAAGCCACTATTATTATCTCTACTGAAAAACTGAGATTTAGAGAAGTTTTGTAAGCTGTCCAAGTTCACATAGCTAGCAAGAGGCAGAGCTAGATTTTGAAACCAGGCAGTCTCATTGGCTCTACCAGGGTCATGTTTCTTGAATTCCTTACTGGTTGGGGGTTGGGACACCATGATTGACCCAGCCTTTGCCTCACGTGTATTCTCTAGGCTGGGGGTGTATAGTTGTCCCTCCGTATCTGTCTGGGATTGGTTCCACGACCCCTCAGGGATACCAACATTTGGGGATGCTCAATTTCCTTGTATAAAATGGCATGGTATCTGCATATAACCTATACAGCACATCCTCCTATATATTTTAAGTCAACTCCATTTTACTTATAATACCTAATACAATGTAAATGCTATGTAAATTGTTGTAAATACAATGTAAACGCTCTGTAAATAGTTGCCTATGTGCAAATTCAAGTTTTGCTTTTGGAACCCTTCTGGAATTTTTTTTCCGAATAATTTTGATCTGCCATTGGTTTGGTTGAATCCCCAGATGCCAAACCCACAGATACAGAGGGTCTTCTGTGTGTGTGTAGATGACCATTAGGGCCCATAGGGAAGGGATGGCATACTACCCACCCCCCACCCGCATCAAAGGGGAAAATGTTACCAAAACAAAGGGGATTAGAGGACATTCTGACAAGACAAAATAGTAATAGCTGTCACAGCCTACCACATCTCCCATTGGACAGGGACAAGGACCTGCATGCTAGGGAGGGGAAATGTCTTTTCCAAGGTTGAGAGTCACAGGGATGTTATAGTCAAGACACAAAACAGGGCACCCTGACTCTTGTGCATGCTTTCTCCTCTGGGCTCCCCGGACTTGCAAAAGGGTAGATCACTGTGTTCCCAAGGCCACGTTCCGAAGACCATGGGTCTGAGAGAATCCTCCTATCCCCCAGCCTCTGTGCACAGAGCATGCAGACTATTGCTGGTGTGCCACTCTGAATTAACCACGAAGGGTCTACAACACACAATTTGAAGAGGCCGTGTTCCAGCCCCTACCCTGAAGTATCTGTTAGAGTATTAACAATTTCCCACTGCTTCCATGGTGACAGCAAGAGTACTGACCATCAAGGGCTTCTGCGGAAATGGTGGGGGGGGCCCTGAGCTCCACTATGTTTGCCTGAGCAGATGCCTGTTGCATTGCTGTGCCTGTCACTTTCTATTTTAGATGGATCCATGCTTCCCAGCATCAAAATAGATTGGATTTCCATGAAAAAGAGTAATCCCTTCCTCAGCTTGTCAAAAGCCCTGCTGAAGTTAGCAGCAAATGTCATCTGCCCTATACATGAGACTTTCCCTCTGATACATGTGGCAGTTGGTAGAGATGGTGATTCACTCCAAGTCTCCCCATCTCTCTTCCCACATCACATTCCTCCTCCCACCTCCAAGTTCATTTCACTAGCGGCCAAGGCAACCCTGGCTGATTTGGATTCGAACGATATGGACGGGTTCTAGTACCTGTTTCTGTGCTGGCTCTTGGAATCCTGAGACAGAAATTTCCTCTGTAATTGAGTTCTATAGTTGAGTTTTGCAAACCTCCTGTCAGCACAGAGTCTTTCTCTGACTTTCCCTTGGGCTCAGAGAAGCCTATTCTGGAAGGAGCACAGATGGTCTGCAGTGAAGTGAAAAAGAAGAGCCCTGGCTGGAAAACCCAGAGATCTGATTTCTGATGCTAGCACTGCTTCCCTTGTCTCATTACTCTTCCTCTCTGAGCCTCTGGTCTTCCTACAGTGGAGACCTCGACCCCCTTGAGCACAAAGGATGTAGTGTCAAGCATCAAGGCCCTGCAGATATAAAGGGTGGGTTTGTAAATTGTGAATGTCAGCTTGGCCTGGCCTGAGGAAATTTATGGCATGTCATACTGTTCTTTTTTTTTTTTTTTGCGGTACGTGGGCCTCTCACTGTTGTGGCCTCTCCCGTTGCGGAGCACAGGCTTGGGACGCGCAAGCCCAGCGGCCATGGCTCACGGGCCCAGCCGCTCCGCGGCATGTGGGATCTTCCCGGACTGGGGCACGAACCCGTGTCCCCTGCATCGGCAGGCGGACTCTCAACCACTGCGCCACCAGGGAAGCCCCATACTGTTCTTGATTTGAGCCAAGAAAAATTTTCCAAAGGACAAAACTTGCAAATATTTTGATTTGAAAGTTTGGGTTTCATGCTAGCCTTTCTAAATAGTCTGCATTATTTTGTTATATTCCTCCAGACCCAACCTCCAAGGGGAAACCTATGTAACATCAACTGCCTCAAGAACTAAGATTAGTTATATTATTTTAAAAGAAGACATTATTTAGCTGTAAATGTGAGCATTTAAGATTAACTCCCTGTCCTCATTTAAATCCAATTCCTTGTGAAAACAACCTGTGGAAAGATTTATGGCTGAGGATAACTCGTGGGAAGATTTACTCTGAAATTTCAGGGTTGGAGCAGATGCTGACCAAGTCACAATACTGATTTTGAATAAGAACTTGGCTTGTTAAGGAGTTTTCAACACGAGTAAATCCGTATTCCATGAGGGGCAATGACATTGTTCTAAAGTGCGGCTTTATTTTATATGGCAGTGTTCACATGAGAGACTGCTCACAGACGTGGTCGCTAGGCTGCAGTAAACAACAGACTTAATATTCCTTCATCCAGTGTCAGGTATTTTCTAGGTATGTACCTGCTGACTGCCAGGGTCTGTGTTAAGTTCTAGACCTATACCATTGAACAAGACAGACAAGGTCCCTGCTCATTTGGAGCAGTGGTAGGATGAATCCTGGACCCCCAAAGATGTGTCCTAATCAGTTCATGAATGTCACCTTATACAGCAAAAGGGACTGATTTGTGGACTTAATATAATCACCAGGGTCTTTATAAGAGATAAGAATCATTAGTAGGAGATACGACAGTGAAAGCCAAAGAATGGAATGATGCAAGGAAGGGGCCATGAGTCAAGGAATGTAGGTGGTTTAGAAGATGAAAAGGACAAGGAAATAGATTCTTCTCTGAAGTTTCCAGAAGGAATGCAGCCTTGATTTTAGACTTCTGACTTCTAGAACTGTAAAAGAATAAATTTGTATTGTTTTAAACCACTGAGTTTGTGGTAATCTGTTACAGCAACAATAGGAAACTAACACAGGAGAATTACATTTCAAATGGGGTGACAGATAACAAGCAAATCAGTATTTCTCAACAGAGACACTGATGGCATTTGGAGTGGGATAGTTCTCACTGTTTCGACTTGCTCCGGCTTTGCAGGACATTTAGCATCCTTTAGTCTCATCCACTAAATGCAAGTCGTGGCTCTCATCATCATGTCAATCAAAACTGTCCACACACATTTCCATACACCTCCACATGTGGCTGTATTGCCCCGGGCTGAGAACCATTGGTTTGGATCACACAAAGTGGCAAGGAGATGATGAAATGGAGTGACGTGGTACAGAGAGACTGGAGTTCTGCTCTCCTGTAGACTGAGAGTACTCTGGGAGGGCCTCTATGAGGAGGTGAGACCTGAGCTGTGGCTGCGTGTTGGGAAGCAGGCTAGTGACAATCTGGGGAAGGTTGCTACAGGCTCAGGAAAATATCATCATATGTAAAGGTCCTGAGGCAGGAATACTTGTTGTGTGTTGGAAGAACAAATATAAGGAAGGGCAGTGTAAGGGACTGAATGTCTGTGTCCCCCCGCCCCCCACCAAATTCATATGTTGAATCGTAATTCCCAAAGTGATGATATTAGAGGGTAGAGCCTTTGGAAGGTCATGAGAGTTAAGTGCTCATGAATGGGATTAGTGCCCTTATAAAAGAGACCCCAGAGAGCTCCTTTGCCCCTTTTTTTTCCACGTGAGGACACAATGGGAAAATAGCTGTTAATTAGGAAGCAGGTCCTCACCAGACACCAGATCTGTCAGCGCCATGATCTTGGACTTCTCAGCTTCCAGAACTATGAGATATGAATATCTGTTTATAAGCCACATAGTTTATGGTATTTTTCTTATAGAAGCCGGACCAGACTAAGATAAGTAGGTTGCCTCGAACAAGGAGAGGGCGGTTGGAGGTGAGACGAGGAAGGAGCCAGGGCCTGCTGTGTAAGGCTAGCAAGTCGTGATAAGTCGTATGGTTTTTATTCCAAGTGATAAACTAATTCAAAATGATCCCCATTGTTGGTGCAAGACACATTAATTTGATGTGTCCACTGGATAGTTTGCTTTTGATGCACAGATTATAATGGCTTGCAAGGAGAGTTAAACTGAAGGAAACATGGGAGTAGATGAAATAAAAGGAAAAAGCGAAAAGCTACAAAAAGTGGAAAGGAAAGAAAAGTTCAAGTAGTTTTCTACTGGATTCTTTAAAAAGTAGTAGTTATGATATTGCCGAAGATGTTTTCTTATACTGTAGAGTGCTTTGCAGTTTCCAAAATATTGTTTGTCTATCTTAATTTAGTGGCGTTTTCCCAAATCTTGTGAAGGACTTAAGGGTTGTCTCCATTTTCTACAGGAGGAACTCCTGTCCACAAGGATCGATCCAAGGTCCCACATCCATGAATTGGTAGATGTGAGCCTCGTTTCTACTGTGTAGCTGGTGCTGCCTCTATAAAAAGGAGATTTGGAAATCTGCTCAATCAAGATCTTGATCTTTTCATTTATTTCACTTGTTTCTAACAATTGCTTACATTTGTGTAGTACTATGAATTTTCCAAAATTCTTTCCCATCTCACTTAGATTTGATCAGTACAATAATCTTGGAGGGGGAATCCAAGGCTCAGGGCTTGCATGAGGTTCCATGGAGCAAGACTTCTGACTCTGAATACAGTGTCTTGTCTTCTCTTCTCTTTTCCTCTCCTAGACAGAAAACAGTCATTTCAAAGTAAGTTTCTTCCCTTTCCTAGTCCTTTCTCTTTTCATATGTCTATGTGGGTATAGGTCTTGGACTCAAGTATGTACCGACCTGGGTTGGATCTGATTCTGAAGGTAGGAAACGTCAGGCCCATCCTGTAACCTCCCTAGCCTCCATTTCTGTGCCTCTATATTAAAGGTACCGATGGCTCTCTCGCTGAGCTGGGTCCTCAAAATGTAGTGCCTGAATCAGCATCATTAGCATCACCTCTAACTTTTCAGAAATGCAAATACTCTGGCCCTCTGCTCCAACTGACTGAATCAGAAACTCTAGGGTGGGGTCCAGCACTCCGTGTTTTAACAAGCCCCCAGGGATTCTGATGCAGGCTAAAATTTGAGAGCCACTGCATAAGAGGGGCCAATGAAATGAAATAAATAACATATTGTGTATAAAGACTTGGGCAAAGAGTAGATGCTCAATAAATGGTGGTTGCGGTTACTATTATTCCAGGAATAGAGAGGCACTTAGTTGCACTCCAATGTTTCTTCTGATGTGTTACACTGTTTCTCAGAGCTTTTTATTCTGTAGTTTCCTTTCCATTCACACTTGTTTTATAGAAATCTTACATACAATTTAGATTTCACGATGCTGGCACATGTGTTTTTAAGCAGGTCATTTGCTGGGCAATGATGCAAACCTTAGTTACATCTAAGGAAGCTAATCTTTTATTACATCAATCATTGTCGGAACTCAGTAGATTAATATGGCCCATTTGATGGGGCAATAACATACTTCTTTAGCTGTACTAATTCTATATAACTTTTGATTTTGCATTATATTGTTTAGTTAGTAGGAAATCATAGCAAAACCATACTCTTGGAAGCACTCACGGAAAACTGTGTTTTCATCCTGGGTCGGATTTGACGATGTCCCAGATAATTTGATATGAGTCTACAGGTTCCCCAGGAGAGACATTATCCATTCATTCTGCTACCCCCAAGAATAATATTCAGCCAAGATCATCCTAGTAAGAGCAAAATATAATCATCGTCCTTCTCTGGACTTCTTCCACAAATTTAGATTCTTCCCTCATTTTCCAGAAAGCCTAGATTGCTGAAAAAGATATTCATGAACATCTCTCCAACACTTTGCAGCTCACTAAGCAATGACATGGAGGATAAGAGGCTAGTAAGATATAGTCCCCAATTTCTGAATTAGCGCACTGAGTCTTTGGGAAATTAAACCAGCTTGATCAAGCCGTTGCAACTCTGGCAAAATCACCAGCGTCTCTGAGAGAGGTCCTCTGGTTTGAAAGTTTGGGATTGCTCTCATACTCTGTGCATCTGGAGCTCCCCAGGGCTCTCTTGGTTGCACTGGAAACATCTTAGCCTGAGTATGAAAGAAGGTAGTCCAGTTTGAGTTGACTCAGCCACAATTCTGAATCGTGGCTCCCAGGCAGATAATTTAGGACAGGCAAATATTATACAGAATGGTGGCAGAAACCAGACAGAACCAAGTAGAAGAAGAGCCTGGGATCTGGAACAAAGAAGGGAGATAACGGTAGTCGTGCACGATTTTTGGAGCAGTTACTATATGTTAGGCACAGTGTTAAGTTTATGCGTTATCTCATTAGATCTTTATGGTTACCCTATGTGATTGGTATTATAATTACCCCCATTTTATAAATGAACATTTCAGGCTTAAGAAGGTTAAGTAATTTGCCCAGAGTTATTAGATAGCAAACAGGCAAGCTGTGATGCAAGCTCTATCTGACTCCCAAGCCTGTGTTCTTAACCTTTTTTTTTTTTTTAAAATTCATTAGGGTTTTTCAAATTACGGAAAGACCCGGATGAACTTTTTGGCCAACCCAATATTTTTCAAAGTTTTTTAAAAATTTTATTTATTTATTTATGTATTTATTTATTTATGGCTGTGTTGGGTGTTCGTTGCTGTGTGCGGGCTTTCTCTAGTTGAGGCAAGCTGGGGCTATTCTTCGTTGTGGTGCGCGGGCTTTTCATTGCAGTGGCTTCTCTTGCTGCGGAGCACAGATTCTAGGTGCGCAGGCTTCAGTAGCTGCAGCACGCGGGCTCAGTAGTTGTGACGCACGGGCTTAGCTGCTCCACGGCATGTGGGATCTTCCCGAAGCAGGGCTCGAACCCGTGTGCCCTGCATTGGCAGGCGGATTCTTAACCGCTGAGCCCTATTCACTCATCAGTGTTTCTCTTGGCATCTCATTCCCCTCTCCAAGTTCTCAGTGATTTAAGGGGATAGGGAACGCTATGTCTTCTTTGTCTGTCTCTCAGAGGTACTTATCGAAATGGTGCAGACAGCAGAACTGACCCTGGTCCTCAAGATGTACCACAACCACACAAAGGGGCTTTCGGGCTCTGTCACCCTGTGCTTTATCATCACATCACTTACCCTTCATCACTTGCTCTGGGCAACTGGTCACGCAGTTAATAAACACATCTACTTGCTTAGCATTCGTGAGCACAAAGGGAAAATAGATATAAGTGCAGTCAGATTTATTATGGTCTAATTTAATAAAAATGTCAACAAATGCACATTTAGCTGGGAAATAAATATCAACTATGAAGAAAGCTGACAGTGGAGCAGGTTGTGAGAAATTAACATTAAATGGTTTGGGTTGACAGTGACTATAAAACAAAATTGCACCTTGGAGACCTCTTGAAATAATGTAACAAATGTGTGCTTTGAACGTGAGAGAAGGCAAGTGAATCGAGGCGGCTTTGATATAGGACAGGGGCCCCAGAGCTGTGGAGAACATTCACTTGCATTCTGTCCTGTACATCTGCAAAACACCATTTCATGCAAACTAGGAACAATCGTCTAAGGATCGTTTTCCCAAATGTAATGGGCTTCACAACACCAAATGGAACTCTTCTATAAATTTTCACCAAAGATAAATAAATACAAATTTTCCTGTTGACAAGATCTGCCTGATCCCTGGCATAGCAAAAGGAGAATGGCTCAACTTTGTTTGGCAGACCTGGAAACATATCCGAGAACTGCAGCTTACTGACTGTGTGACTTTCCCACATTACCAAACCTCTCTGAGCCTTGACTGTGAAAAACAGAGAACATTTCCTGCACGAGGTTATTGTGAGTATCCCAAGTACCTACTACAATGCCTGATATGATGTAGAGGCTCAATAAATCTTACTCCCTTAAGATATTCATTTATTTGACAAGTGTTTATTGAGCACCTCCTATGTGCCAGCAGTGTACTTGGCATCAGTGAATGATTGATCTCTTCCCTTCGGAAGCTTACGTTACAGCATATAAAGACAGACGATAAATAGATAAACGATATAACATGTTAGGTTGTGTATCAAGGAAATAAAGGGGAACAGGGTCTGTAGGTTGCAATTTTAAAGGCAAAAATCAAGGTAGGCTTCACTGATAAGATATTTGAGTAGAGTTGCCAGATTTAACAAATAAAAATACCAGAAGCCCAGTTAAATTAGAATTTTAGATAAACAATAAATAATTTTTAGTGTATGTCCCCAAATTGAATGTCCCAAATATTGCATGTCCCAGATATTGCATGTTGCATGTCACTGTTTATCTAAAAATTCAGATTTCACCAGGTGTCCTATAGTTTATCTGGTGAACCTAAGATTTGAGCCCAGACTAGAGGAAGTTATATGTGTGTATTTCCGTTCGTCATTGTCTCTTAGCACAAAAGCATACCGATATGTTATTTATCTAGTGGAAGGATTGTGGGGTGAGCCCACCTAATAACAGAGGAACTTCCTGGTTCCCAGCATGTGGCTGATGGACTGGGAAGGCTTATTCACTGGAGTAAGTTTACAGCTGACCTGTTGTAACATTGCTGGTTCACTACCCAGGCCCTTACCCACAGACAAGACAAGCTCGGGACAAGTTATCCAGTGGTCCATTCAGAAATCTCTGCTGGTCTGAGCTTATGGGGCTCAACTCTCTTGGTTTGAGCCACTTCAAAGACTTTTTTAAGATACATTTTTAAAAATTTTGGAATACTTTCAGATTTACAGAAAAATTGCAAAGATAGTATAGAGAGTTCCCATATACACCTCTCCCAGTCTCCTCCAAAGATAGCATCTTACATTACTGCAGTACATTTGTCAAAATGAAGATGCCAACGTTTCTTTGAGATTTTATTCTGATTTTACCAGATTTATCCGCTAATGCTCCTTATTGTTCCAGGATGGAAGCCAGGGCACCACACTGCGTTCAGTTGTCGTGTCTCCCCAGTCTCTTCTGGACTCTGACAACTTCTTGGTCTTTTCTTATTGCACTTGACCTTGACAATTTTGAGGAGTACTGGTCAGTTTTACACTTTGTAAAATGGCCCTCAATGTGTGTTTGATCTTTTCCTTACGACTAGACTTGAGTTATGGCTTTTGGGGGGAGAATGCCACAGAGACGAAGTGCCCATCTCATCAGATCACATCAGGGGCACATGACATTAACTTAGCTTCTGTGTAATAATGTTAACTTTGATCATTTGGTTAAGGTAGTGTCTACCAGGTTTCTCTACAGTACAGTTACTATTTTCCCCCTTTCTATACTCTTTTCTTTGAATGCCAGTTACTAAGTTCAGCCCACATTCAAAGAAGTGGGACATTAAGCTCTACCTCCTAGAGCAAGTTTTGTCCCTTCTCACTTTAAAAAAAAACTATTCATTATTTATTCATTCACGCATTTATTCAATCAGTCATTTCTATATATCAGTATAAATCAGAATGGATTCAGGCATATTTATTTTATACTTTGGTTTATAATCCAATACCACACTGCTTGTTTTTGCCTATAATTACTCCAGTTTTGGCTACTTTTTCAGGTTCAATCCTGTGTCCCGTTGGCATGCGCCCAACCTTTTGTTTTTTGAACACATCTTTATTTTAAAGCCTTGAGAGATGCTCCAGGCTCTTTTTGTTTTTTTCCGCAGCCCAGTCCTAGAATGAACCGTTTCTCTGTGGAGCCCTGCTTCCTTTTACTGGGGCATGGTAGTTAGAAAAAGCCACATCTGGGCAATGGGTACCCAAAGGCATATAACTGGGTCAAAAAGATTCTCCCAGGAGGGCTCAAGAACCACCTACACCAATTGTGTATTACCCAGGGGAAGCCAGCAGAGGTCACCAAGTGCCTGGGTGGAGGTGTGAAATTACTGACAAATTGGGGGTAAGGACAACCTTGCCTTCCCCTGGTTGGAGCCCACTTTACAAGCGGGCAGAATATTGTCTATGAAGCATAGTTTGAGAGGCAATCTGAAGTTCCCCTTCTTTCTTACCCCACTCCAAAATATCTCCCTTTTTATCCACAGGATGCCTGAAATTTCTGCATTGGAGTTCCAGTCTTTTTGTCTTTTAAAATAGTTTCCAGTTCAAATAAAATCATACTTTGTTTTCTTCGTTAAAAGTTACCTTTTATTCCCATTTAAAATTTAAATAAATTACTTGCTTCCATTGGCCTCATATTTGGTCATCTGTCAAGTAAAAGATTGGACCAGACTGGGTGATTCATTTATTTATTCATTCCCCAGATTTGCAACGTGCCAGATAGAGTTGGACCTAAGGGACTCTTCTAGAGTTTAGGTTTTGTCTTACAGGTCATCCGCAACCCCTGAATGTTTTAATGTAATCTGCAATGCGATTTTTTAGGGTGATAATGTTGGGGTCATACTGGTTTCCCCCACGTGGCAACAGAGCAAGCCCGGGGTGGGGAGACAAGGCAGGAACCTGTGGCAGCCAGGCAGACCCAGGATGGACAGCACCCAACGCTGCACTTGGAAAATGAGGTTCTTTGCCTGCCGATGTCTCAGGCCATAATCCCCAGGGGATCTTATGGAGTAATTAGGAGTAGACTGCTTCAGGAAGACCGATTTTTATTTTTTAAGAGCCTTGTCATTCATGTGCAGAGCAGGGTTTAGTGACCTGTCACATGCTGATGTGCCAGCAGTGAGACTGGGTTGTGCTGAGTCATCTCTTCATTTGCTAACAGGGGATGTCCTGAAATTAACAGCAAAGTCTTTTGAGAGAGTGGCTCGTAGTTGGGATGCTCTGTTTCTACCAATACTACTACTGATATTAATGATTACAGCCCATACTCTATAGCTCTTACTGTGTGCCAGGCACTAAGATAGATAAATAGCTATTTATATCTATAGATATATACACACTCTCACTGACTTTTCACAAGCACCCTATGAGGTTGGTACTATTGTTATTCCTACTTTATAGACTGAAAAAATCGAGGCACAGAAAGGTATTGTAACTTATCCAAGGGTCACACAGTTATTAAATGACAAAGACAAGATTTAAACCTAGACTGTCCGGCTCTAGATTTTAGGCTCTCAACCATTCTCTGTGCTGTTGATTTGAATATGTCTTCTTCTTCTTCTTTTTTTTTTTAAACATCTTCATTGCAATATAATTGCTTTACAATGGTTTGTTAGTTTCTGCTGTGTAACAAAGTGAATCAGCTATACGTATACATATATCCCCATATCCCCTCTTTCTTGAGCCGCCCTCTCACCCTCCCTATCCCACCCCTCTAGGTGGTCACAAAGCACCGAGCTGATCTCCCTGTGCTATGCGGCTGCTTCCCACTAGCTATCGATTTTACATTTGGTACTGTATATGTGTCCACGCCACTCTCTCACTTCGTCCCAGCTTACCCTTCCCCATCCCCATGTTTTCAAGTCCATTCTGTATGTCTGCATCTTTATTCTTGTCCTGCCCCTAGGTTCATCAGAACCATTTTTTTAAAATTTAGATTCCATATATATGAGTTAGCATATGGTATTTGTTTTTCTCTTTCTGACTTACTTCACTCTGTATGACAGACTCTAGGTCCATCCACCTAACTACAAATAACTCAGTTTTGTTTCTTTTTATGGCTGAGTAATATTCCATTGTATATATGTGCCACATCTTCTTTATCCATTCATCTGTCGATGGACACTTAGATTGCTTCCATATCCTGGCTATTGTAAATAGTGCTGCAATGAACATTTTGGTACATGACTCTTTTTGAATTATGGTTTTCTCAGGGTATATGCCCAGTAGTGGGATTGCTGGATCGTATGGTAGCTCTATTTTTAGTTTTTTGAGGAACCTCCATACTGTTCTCCATAGTGGCTGTATCACTTTGCATTCCCACCAACAGTGCAAGAGGGTACCCTTTTCTCCATACCCTCTCCAGCATTTATTGTTTGTAGACTTTTTGATGATGGCCATTCTGACTGGTGTGAGGTGATACCTCACTGTAGTTTTTCTTTTGTTTTTTTGTGTGGTACGCGAGCCTCTCACTGTTGTGGCCTCTCCCGTTGCAGAGCACAGGCTCCGGATGCGCAGGCTCAGTGGCCACTGCTCACGGGCCCAACCGCTCCACGGCATGTGGGATCTTCCTGGACCGGGGCACGAACCCGCGTCCCCTGCATTGGCAGGCAGACTCTCAACCACTGCGCCACCAGGGAAGCCCCCTCACTGTAGTTTTGATTTGCATTTCTCGAATGATTAATGACATTGAGCATCCTTTCATGTGTTTGTTGGCAATCTGTATATCTTCTTTGGAGAAATGTCTATTTAGGTGTTCTGCCCATTTTTGGATTGGGTTGTTTGTTTTTTGATATTGAGCTGCATGAGCGGCTTGTAAATTTTGGAGGTTAATCCCTCGTCAGTTGCTTCATTTGCAAATATTTTGTCTCATTCTGAGGGTTGTCTTTTCATGTTGTTTATGTTTTCCTTTGCTATGCAAAAGCTTTTAAGTTTCATTAGGTCCCGTTTACTTATTTTTGTTTTTATTTCCATTTCTCTAGGAGGTGGGTCAGAAAGGATCTTGCTGTGATTTATGTCATAGTGTGTTCTGCCTATGTTTTCCTCTAAGAGTTTGATAATGTCTGGCCTTACACTTAGGTCTTTAATCCATTTTGAATTTATTTTTGTGTATGGTGTTAGGGATTGTTCTAATTTCATTCTTTTATATGTAGCTGTCCAGTTTTCCCAGCACCACTTATTGAAGAGTCTGTCTTTTCTCCATTGTATAGCCTTGTCTCCTTTATCAAAGATAAGGTGACCAAAGGTGCGTGGGTTTATCTCTGGCCTTTCTATCCTGTTCCATTGATCCATACTTCTCTTTTTGTGCCAGTACCATACTGTCTTGATGAGTATAGCTTTGTAGAATAGTCTGAAGTCAGGGAGCCTGATTCCTCCAGCTCCGTTTTTCTTTCTCAACATTGCTTTGGCTATTCGGGATCTTTTGTGTTTCCATACAAATTGTGAAATTTTTTGTCTAGTTCTGTGAAAAATGCCATTGGTAGTTTGATAGGGATTTCATGGAATCTGTAGATTGCTTTGGGTAGTATAGTCATTTTCACAAGGTTAATTCTTCCAATCCAGGAACATGGTATATCTCTCCATCTCTTTGTATCATCTTTAATTTCTTTCATCAGGTCTAGATATTTTATTCTTTTTGTTGCAATGGTAAATGGGAGGGTTTCCTTAATTTCTCTTTCAGATTTTTCATCATTACTGTATAGGAATGCCAGAGATTTCTGTGCATTAATTTTGTCTCCTGCTACTTTACCAAATTCATTGATTAGCTCTCGTAGTTTTCGGGTGGAATCTTTAGGATTCTCTATGTATAGTATCATAGCATCTGCAAACAATGACATTTTTACTTGTTCTCTTCTGATTTGGATTCCCTTTATTTCTTTTTCTTCTTTAGCTGTGGCTAAAACTTCCAAAACTATGTTGAATAATATTGGTGAGAGTGGGCAACTTTGGCTTGTTCCTGATCTGAGAGGAAATGCTTTCAGTTTTTCACCATTGAGAACGATGTTGGCTGTGGGTTTGTCATATATGGCCTGTATTATGTTTAGGTAAGTTCCCTCTATGCCTACTTTCTGGAGAGTTTTTATCATTGAATATGTCTTCTCTCTGCTGCCTTCTTCAAGATAATTCCCTAAATTACTACCTGGTCCTGTCCCTGCCTCCATGTCTCCAGATTCCTACATATCACCCTCTTCCCCTACCAGTATTTTTTCCATAGGTCATGCTCATGAGTTCTTTCTTATGCACCCACCCACCCCATGACCTCTTGGGGTGTTTCCAATCTCCTACTTCTGTTTCCCCAGTTATCACTGCCTTAATGACATACGACATATTGAGATGATATGATTAAATAACTTACTCTCTGGGGAGGTATTTATTTTTCAAAATAGGGCTTCTAGCTTAACCCAAAGGAACATATTCTAATAATAGACATCAATAAAAGAGAAGTAATAAGGATAATAATAATAATATCAGCTAAGTAGAACATAAGTGCAGCAGCTAGCATTTATTAAATGCTTGCACTTTTATAGACAATAGAGGTTGAGTCATTTGCCCAAGGTGACACAGCTAAGACATGGAGGAGGTGGAATTTGATTGGTAGCAATGAACATTCAAGAACACTTACCCTTGAGCTTGACACAGTATTGACTATAGTACTCTTCAAATGATACCACACCCCCAGACCCAATTTCATCTAATTCAGGGCTATTCAGAAACTATTTATAGAGAAGAACCATTTACACATTTTTATTTCCTATCAATTATGGATTAGTATTTCTGCAAAATACAATAATAATGACTTATATGATTACACACTTAGATGTTATGCCCATGTCAACTTGTTATCAAAATCGCTAAATGCTTTCTCTTAATTTCTACACTCACCCTCGTAGGCTGGTGTCCAACAGTTCATGGACTGGCATCAGCCTGTGAACCATTCTTTGAATACTACTGGTCCAATTTCATTCTTTTCAGTAATGTGATTTATTAGATGTATGTCTAGGTATATCAGAATTTTAATTTCTTTGTAAAATTTGTTAGACCCTTCGTTCCAAGTATTGGTTATTAAACCCATAAACATTAGGCAGAACTGAAGCTGGACAAATCTGGATTTGGATCTAATCCTGTCTCTCCTACCTATGTGACCTGGAGTAACAACTTCTCTGAGCCTGTTTTATCATCAATAAAATGGGATAATAATATTTACCTGGATGGATAGTTGTGAAAACTCAATGAGACAGGTATGCCTGGTATCTAGTAGGCAGTCAATAAATTTTCTTCCCTAGCTACCCCACCCCACCCAACTGATACCAGTTAGACCAATGCCAAGTGGCCTTAACAAGAGGCAAATCATCTGGCATGCATGTCAGAGGGCTGGTAGACCCCTGCTAATTGTTAAAACCTGTTCTAATAACAGACCAGTGCTCAACATTTCTGATTATGGGGAAAATCACTTTACACCAGCCCCACTGGAGATGTGGGTATCAGGAATGGGGACAGCTTGTGTACTTGAAAGGAGAAGCTATCTTTGAGCAGGAATTTCCATTTGGTAAAGCAATTCGTTAGACTTGGGGAGGCTGAGGGTCCTCTGACTCTTTACCCTCCCTGGAGCTGGCTGCCCCAGGTTCACCCAGGGAGGACATGGTTCTGAGTGGCTGCACAGCAGATGAAGGTTGATGTCAAAGTATTAATTGCGAGTCAGCACTGCTGATGTAAACTAAACAGATGCTCCTTTTAGCCCACAGAGTCAACTGGATTGTAATTCTTCTCAGTTCTTAGCCTAGAAGCAGAAGACCATTTTGTTGTTGAGGGAACACGTTGGCAGGTGCCTCAGAGGTCTGAAAGGTTAATGCAGGCTGCCGATGAGGGCTGCCTTCTTGGGGGATCTGCCAGCTAATTTTCTGGAGATGATAGGATTGGAGAAAGCTAGAGCTGGAAGGACCTTAGGGATCAACCTGCCTTTTAAAACTGGAGGGATAAAGCTGGCTAAGAGGTCAGGTCTTTCAGTCAGGTCACCTCCTGGATCTACTACTCATGAGCAGTGTAATATTAGGCAAATTACATTACCTCCTTGAACTTGGTGTCTGCATCTATAAAATGGGAATAAGAAAAAAGCCCACATTATAGATTATGCCTTGTCAATTAGTCTCATACACACACGTATCATTGGTTCTCTAATTCTTAAGGGTTCAGAGAAAGTCTTTTTCTCACAAGCCGTTGATTCATTCGTTCATTTACCATCTTTTTTACACCTGCGGTAGGTGTGTAGATTGCCGTGGAGAGCAAAAAGGGACGTGATTTCCACCCCCATTGGAGATAGCGATCTGATGGGTGAGACTGGTCCTGATTAAGTTACCATGCCAAGACATGTAAATGCAACAGCCATATATGTGCTCTGGAGCAGCAGTTCCTGGTGCTGTGAGAGGGCTTCAGAGGGGACTCTGATTGAGTTTGGGAGGCCAGGACAGGCTCTCCTGAAGTGACAGCTGATCTGAGATCTGTTGCACAAGTAGAGGTTTGGCATGTGGGCGAGAGCAGAGGCTGAGTGGAGGAAATAGCATGACCAAGTGCCTGCTGAGAGGGGGACAGTATGCAGAGTGCTAGGGAGAGGGGCAGGTGGTGAGCTTGGACAGGAAGGCAGGGACGAGGCTGGCCGTGTGGCCAAGCTAAGGATTTGTTGTCTTCCTCCCAAGAGCAGGTGGGAGACTGAGTTTCACGAAAGTCAGTGTGACTACAGTGAGGAAAGCAGAGACTGTCTCTGCTTTCCCAAGAATTCTGCTGTCCTCGGTCTGGGGTCAAGGCTCTGCCCTCTGCTTTCCTGTTCCTTATCTATTTAGGTTCATTTCTTGGCTCTCCAGCGCATAGAGTCACACTTAACCATTCTCCTTCCTGCTCTGTCTGCTCTCCCCCGGCACCTGCCCCTCCATTCTTTGTCCGTCCTCAAAGGCACCTCTCTTTGCCCTTGCTGCATTGGTCCTCATAGATGTGCCCCATCCTCTCACCCTCCAGGCATCTCTCCTGTAACCAGTCCTCAGAGGGATCTCCTGCCTCTGTAGAGTCACTGATCTGCCAACTAGGACAGGTGCCACTCAGTGCATGATGTTTTAAAATTTTATGAAGCCCTTTTGCATGTGTTCCTCTCTTAGCGCCTCATTATAATCTCACAAAATAAGTAGGACAAGAATTATTATCCCCATGTGCTAGATAAGAAAACAGTTTGAGAAAAGTCAAGAGACCCATGCAAGACCATGCAATTGGTGGGTACCAGGGTTTCCACTCAGGGGTCAGGTCCTGTAATTTTGAGTCCCTTGATTTTTTTCTTTTTGTGTGTGTGTGTGTATGTCTTTGTATAAACCTTGACTTTCTTTTCTCTTGGATAAATACCTAGGAATTGAGTGGCTGGATCATACAGTAGATGTAGTTTCACTTTTTAAGCCAAATGGAGTGAACTTGTTTTGTAAACTGGCTTACAAAGTGTTTCTGCTGCTTTACAATCCTACGAGCAGGGTGTGAGAGTTCTAATTACTCTACATATTTGCCAATGCTTGATATGATTAGTCTTTTAAATTTTAGATGATCTAATAGGTGTAGAGGGGTATCTCATTGTGACTTTACTGTGCATTTCTCAAATGATTCATGATATACACTTTATAAAGTGTTCCTGCTTGTTTCAGGGCTTATTCTATCCACTTTTCTTTTTTTTTTCTTGGACATCCCCAAAATAAAACTTTTGTTTTATTTTATTTTTTAACATCTTTATTGGAGTGTAATTGCTTTACAATGGTGTGTTAGTTTCTGCTTTATAACAAAGTGAATCAGCTATACATATACATATATCCCCATATCTGCTCCCTCTTGCATCTCCCTCCCACCCTCCCTATCCCACCCCTCTAGGTGGTCACAAAGCACCGAGCTGATCTCCCTGTGCTATGTGGCTGCTTCCCACTAGCTATCTATTTTACATTTGGTAGTGTATATATGTCAATGCCACTCTCTCACTTCGTCCCAGCTTAGCCTTCCCACTCCCCGTGTTCTCAAGTCCATTCTCGACATCTGCATCTTTATTCCTGTCCTGCCCCTAGATTCTTCAGAACCCTTTTTTTTTTTTTTTAGATTCCATATATATGTATTAGCATATGGTATTTGTTTTTCTCTTTCTGATTTACTTCACTCTGTATGACAGACGCTAGGTCCATCTACCTCACTACAAATAAATCAATTTCATTTATTTTTATGGCTGAGTAATATTCCATTGTATATGAGTGCCACATCTTCTTTATCCATTCATCCGTGAGTGGACACTTAGGTTGCTTCCATGTCCTGGCTATTGTAAATAGAGCTGCAGTGAACATTGTGGTACGTGACTCTCTTTGAATTATGGTTTTCTCAGGGTATATGCCCAGTAGTGGGATTGCTAGGCCATATGGTAGTTCTATTTTTAGTTTTTTAAGTAACCTGTATACTGTTCTCCATAGTGGCTGTATCAATTTACATTCCTACCAAAAGTGCAAGAGGGTTCCCTTTTCTCCACACCCTTTCCAGCATTTATTGTTTGTAGATTTTTTGATGATTGCCATTCTGAGTGGTGTGAGATGATACCTCATTGTAGTTTTGATTTGCATTTCTCTAATGATTAGTGATGTTGAGCAACCTTTCATGTGTATGTTGGCAATCTGTATATCTTCTTTGGAGAAATGTCTATTTAGGTGTTCTGCCCATTTTTGGATTGGGTTGTTTGTTTTTTTGATATTGAGCTGCATGAGCTGCTTGCAAATTTTGGAGGTTAATCCTTTGTCGGTTGCTTCATTTGCAAATATTTTGTCCCATTCTGAGGGTTGTCTTTTTATCTTGTTTATGGTTTCCTTTGCTGTGCAAAAGCTTTTAAGTTTCATTAGGTCCCGTTTACTTATTTTTGTTTTTATTTCCATTACTCTAGGAGGTGGATCAAAAAAGATCTTGTTGTGATTTATGTCAAAGAGTGTTCTTCCTGTGTTTTTCTCTAAGAGTTTTATAGTGTCTGGCCTTACATTTAGGTCTTTAATCCATTTTGAGTTTATTTTTGTGTATGGTGTTAGGGAGTGTTCTAATTTCATTCTTTTCCATGTAGCTGTCCAGTTTTCCCAGCACCACTTATTGAAGAGGCTGTCTTTTCTCCATTGTGTATTCCTGCCTCCTTTATCAAAGATAAGGTGACCATATGTGCATGGGTTTATCTCTGGGCTTTCTATCCTGTTCCATTGATCTATATTTGTTTTTGTGCCAGTACCATGCTGTCTTGATTACTGTAGCTTTGTAGTATAGTCTGAAGTCCAGGATCCTGATTCCTCCAGGTCTGTTTTTCTTTCTTAAGATTGCTTTGGCTATTTGGGGTCTTCTGTGTTTCCATACAAATTGTGAAAATTTTTGTTCTAGTTCTGTGAAAAATGCCATCGGTAGTTTGATAGGGATTGCATTGAATCTGTTCAGTTTTAATAATAAACCTCTTTAATTAAATGTAATGCAATTTTATTAGATTTGTTTTTTGTCATGAATAAGATAAAAGAATGGCTTTTTACATTTTAGATGTGATTCCACTATATACATTCATCAAGAGTGGTATTTATCACATTGCAGAATGATCTTTTCTTTATAAATCTTCCTCTCCTCCACTAGACAGTGAGCATCTCAAGAAAAAGTCTGTGTCTGATTTGTTTTCGTATCCCGCATGACCATCACAATGCAAAGTTCAGAATAGGAAATTTGTAAATGTTTATTGAATTGCCTTCACGTGTTTATCCACAAGAACTAGCTCTATGGTAGATGCTCAAAAATATTTAAAAGCTTAAGTGAATAAGTAAATTTTGGATTTGCAATCATGTAATGTTGGTCAGTTCTCATCCTCTTTCTGTTTCTCAATTTTCCTGTCTCCTAAATGGGCCAGTTTGATCACATGCACTTGGGATCTTTCTAAGTGTTACCTATGTCTCCAGACCTCACCTACCTATGACAACAAAATAAGGTCATATTTCTCTTAATGCTCAAATTATACTGACTCTGACTCATGCTCAGATGAATGAGGAGCCTGGTCCTGAGATTTCTTACCCTAAGTCTTCCTCAGATGATCACTCTGAGAATCATCGTGCCTTGAACGAGAAAGATACATCACACAAGAGGATGTAGAGCCCTAGGGTCACCCCCTTCATCCCATCCCTCCCTAGGTTTTGAAGAAAGATTTTACTTTGCATTCAATGAATTTTTCCACACACTTGAAATGAGCAACAAACAAAAACCCTGCTCTAGACCTTCGAAATGGGCCTCTTAGGAAGGCTCTTTCAGTTGAGATCTGCCAGGGAGGCTGGGTCAGGAAAGGTATCACCTAAAGTAGCCCCTATCACCTAAAGTAGTCCATTTGTGTGTGCCCCAGCCTGCAACCCCATCTTCTCACAGGGGTTCTTCTCTGGGCCTGTAGGAAGTCTCTGGTAATCTATTGGCCTCAGTCATTACCAACCCATTCTCCATCAGACAACTTCTAATAACATTAAATCTTAAAGGGAAGGTTTCTTACTGCCCTTCCTCCAAAAAAAGTCCCCTTGGTTCCTTCATAAGTTTTTTGTGTGCAGATAAATTCCTGGGAACAGAAATAATTGACTCTACATGTTAATCTCAGCTCTAGAATAGTATTTTTCAGAACATGCTCCGTGAACAATGTATCAGAACCCTCAGGTTCTTATCTGAGTCTTTGGCCTTACACCAGAACAGAAACTCTGGAGGAAGATGATGAGGTTTGCATTTAAACCCTTGAGTGTTCATTATGCATATAAAACGTTTGAAATCCATGGCCTTAGACCCTTACTGCCACCCAAAATTATAACCATAATAATTGGGTGTCCTCCCCCAAAAGAGGTCTGGTACTTGGTTTTCACCTGTGTAACTGGAAGGTCTACTCAAGTGGCTCATATTCATAAGGTAAATTGACCTCTCTTTTTTCACTCACTGGTCTGCAAACATTTACAGAGCACCTGAAGAGCTAGATGCTGTGCTGGGAACTGGGTATCAGCAGAGAACAAGGCAGACATGATTGATTCCTGACCTCACCAAGCTTGCATTCTAATTCGAGGAAGACAGACAAGAAATAAGTTTAAAAAAAAAGAGAAAGAGCAAGACAGCTCTAGTATGACAGCACAGTGAAGGAACCGGGCAAAGAGAGATGATAAGTGACTTAAGGGAGGGGACAAGGAACATAGTCAGAGTCAGAACACCCTCTCTGAGGAGGGCAGGTGTGAAGTGGGTAGAGCCTAAGACAGCACCTGAGAACCGGGCATTCAGGTAGAGAAAATATCCAGTGCAAAGACCCTGAGGTCAGAGAAAGTTCTCTGCTCCAGAAACAGAAAGATGCCATTGTGGCTAGGGTATGATGAATGAGACAGGGAAAGGAAAATCAGGTGCACGGTCAGTGATGGTAAGGGATTTGGAAGGCTGGAAAGTATTAAGTGCTCTCTAGCTAGAGAGTGAGAACAAGAGCGAGAGAGAAATAACTGGAAAAGGAAAGGGGGGAAGGGAGGAATTTTTCCACTCTCCCTGGGGAGGATTACAAAGATGAGCAGAGCAGGGAGAGGAAAAAGTGAGGTGTCCATACAGACTACTTTATGGAAATAGAAGTGACTTCGTTATCTTAGAAGGTAATTAAGCGAAGAGAGCGAACGCAGCTTCAAGAGTCAACAGTTTATTTATGGAGATGCAGAGAAAGCAAGGATCTAGTGACAGTGCTGGGAGTTGAGATTAAAATAAATGTAACAAAAGTAGGCATATTGACTGTGTGACCTTATACTGTTTTAAATTTAATTTGGTCCAAAGACTCATATTAAATATGGAAAGTCTGTTGGTGCTTTAGAGTCATCTAATATTCTGAACAATGTCCTCACAACAGTCAGATCATTTTAGCTCCGTGGCTGTGCTCAAAGCTATGTTCATTCCGTAATTTTTTTGTCTCTTGCCTCAGAAATATTGCAGTAATCACTCGTAATCTTTTGAAAACTCAGATCTTTTCAGTGAGGAAAAAATTACTTTTTCTGATGGGTTGGTGACGTAAATTATATTTTATTGTAACAATTACATGATTACTTTATTGCAGGCAAACTTGTACTCACTCAGAGGGTTGCATGTTAGAGGCTGTAACTCTGTTTCCTTTCCCCAAGTTCTTAAATGAGAGGTGGGAAGAGCTCTGAGAAGAATGCCAACATTTGTGGTAAATTATTGGGGTGGTGGTTTAGTGAGAAAGCCCATGTGCTAACCCAAGACAGTGGACATGTTTTTCTTTTAAAATATTTATCATTGGATGACTTGTGCAAAGATCATTTTATGTTGCATGTAAAACCTCAGTTGTATTGGTGTCTAAAGGAAAATTCGGGTAGAAAGCATTTTAAATGATATAACCAGCTCAGTTAAATAAGGCAGGCTCCTTGAAGGAGGTGTATTTTTAAGGCAGCAGTTTCAAACTCAAATGTTCACAGGGGCCAACCAGGTAACCCAGATGTGTAAATCAGGGATCACTCTGTCTTTCTTCCTCCCAGACCTTTGATAGACACTTAGGTACAAAACTTCTGATTTCCTTTTAACTATGCTATTAGATAAAACAACAGCTGACACTTGGCCTCAGTGTGTGGGAAACATCAAGGCATGGTGGAGACTGTGGCAATCTGGAGATTGCTTGCTCTGTCTAAAGGAGCAGTCTCCATTCAGCCCTAGCTGATTGTTGTGTAGAAGTGATGTCAATCCATTATTGCCAGGTCATTCCATTTCTTCAAAGAGAAACTGGAATTCTAGATTTTTTTCAATGTGAGCTCCATTTTTTTAGACCAGCAATTACTTCAAACGTTTTATAAACTCTGTTTAGACACTACTGCGTGGGAGAAATCAAACATACTTGTGAGGACAGTCCAGCTCACTGGCCTCCGGTCATGCCCTCTGTTCAAAGGGAACCACTGTTTCTCTCCAGTTCACAATGTTCCACTTCTTTACCAACAACGGCAATCTTAGCTTAGTGGAAATCTGGAAGAAAATCAAATGAATTATATGTTTATGAGCTCAAAGACAAGTTCTTGCTGGATATTAGAATTTCCAAGAAAGGTCAAATTTGGAGTCTTATAAAATGTTGTCTCTGTTACTCATTCTTGAAGAAGCCCAGTTTTATTCACAGCCGTGGCTCTAACTTAGTTTTGAAAAATACCTCCAGCTCTGAGAAATTTTATGTGACACGGTAGCGAAACTCGGATATTTTCCTGTTTAGATTTATGGCTATTTCTTGCTCTCGGAAGGGCTGCTGCTGGCTCCATCAGTGAAATGATGAATTGTATCTGACAGCAGTGAATTCACTCAATGTACTCTTAAACCTTCCCAATTACTGGCTTTTTCCTAAGCCTCAGAGTATCTCAATAATGTAACTGAGAAAAGACTTATTATGACCTTCTTTTGTATCAATTTTAGATGTATCCTATTTGTGAAAACGCTGTCTGCAGATGTGTCCAGAGTTTTCTATGAGAATTTAGGAAAATCAAAGAAGAAATGAACATGGAAAGTTGAAAGGGGAAATTAGAACCTTTTAAGGATAGCGCAGTGTCATCATATTCTTATTTAACTTAGATGGATTTCGTCTTTGTGGAAAGAGAACGAGAGGAGTGAGGGAGAGAGTTCTGTCTGTCATTTTAACCTCTGTGAGGAACGAGTGATGAGAGACAGGCTGGAATCTGCTTTTGTTCAATTAGTTTAGGTGCCCCTGTGCTCCCAATGTGAGCATCTTACGGAGAATATGGAGTTGAAAATTGCATATTTTTAAAACAACATGACCCATAACTGCAAGCCAAACAAAGCATTTGATGCTCAGTTGAGGAATTCTGGATATTACGTAAGCTACTACTTATTAAGAGGCTTATTACATAAGCCTATTAAGAGACAATACTTTCATACCCAGTGTGGCACCTTGCTGAGGTATTTTTCAAGGATAGACTTGATCTTTGACATTTTTCACTTTAAATGGTTCTCTCTGAGCGAGATATTATCTGCAATATGCTCAATCACACTCAACCATCCCATCTTCACCACCATCTCCACCATTTCAGCCCCCACAGCAGATGGCCCAATCCACATCTCTCTCTCTAGCCCCTATGCTGCTGTCACTCACATTGGACGAGTAACTGAAGAAACTGCTTTCTTGGGTTGACCCACTGGAGCATTAAAAATGGAGATCACTATAAGCAGGATGATTTTTTTCCTTCTAACTTCTCATATCCCATTTTTATTTCCCATTGAACATGAACACTATGCTAAGTGCTGACCATTTAAAGGAACACGTTCTTTGCCTGGTGAGCATGTTGAGGGCATCATACCGTCTTAGCTTTTTGTTTGCTAAGGGCTTGTTACAGATAGAAGGAACCACCCATTGGATGCTGGAATGAAATTCAAAATGCCTTCTTTAGGAAAGGAGACTAGTTTTTTTTTTGTTTTTTTTTTTGTTTTTTTTTCATTTTAGCAGTGGTTAGGCAGGGGTGGCTAGAAGAGAAAAAGTGAACAAGGAGCTATGGAATTTTTAAGGGGAAATTGGAAAGAAAGTTCAATTGTACCTAGGTATTAGGCAACCATGAAGGGTTAATTGAATACCTGTTATCTCTTCAGTTATGTGTTAAGTGCACTGAAGGAATGTGAAGAAGTAGAAGGAGGTGGCAACAAACCTGACAGGAGAATGAAATAGCATTAAAAGTACCTAGTAGAGTAATTATTTATCTAGTTCTTAGAGCTTGAAAAGCAGTTTAAAATACATTATCTTACTTGACTCGCCCAATTAATTTAAGACAATGATTATGATCCTTATCTAATAGATAAGGAAACTGAGGCCTGGATAAAGTAAAGTACTTTGTCAAAGATGTCACAAAGAAAGAAAACTACAGGCCAGTATTACTGATGAACATAGATGCAAAAATCCTCAACAAAATACTAGCAAATAGAATCCAACAACACATTAATAAAAGGATCATACGCCATGATCAAGTGGGGTTTATTCCAGGAATGCAAGGATTCTTCAATATATGCAAATCAATCAATGTGATACACCTGTTAACAAATTGAAGGAGAAAAACCATATGATCATCTCAATAGATGCAGAAAAAGCTTTCGACAAAATTCAACACCCATTTACGATAAAAACCCTCCAGAAAATAGGCATAGAGGGACCTTACCTCAACATAATAAAGGCCATATATGACACACCCACAGCCAACATCGTTCTCAATGGTGAGAAACTGAAACTATCTCCTCTAAGATCAGGAACAAGACAAGGTTGTCTACTCTCACCACTATTATTCAACATAGTTTTGAAAGTTTTAGCCACAGCAGTCTGAGAAGAAAAAGAAAAAAAAGGAATCCAAATCAGAAAAGAAGAAGTAAAGCTGTCACTGTTTGCAGATCACATGATACTATATATAGAGAATCCTAAACATGCTATCAGAAAACTACTAGAGCTAATCCGTGAATTTGGTAAAGTAGCAGGACACAAAATTAATGCACAGAAATCTCTTGCATTCCTATACACTAATGATGAAAAATCTGATGAAAGAGAAATTAAGGAAACACTCCCATTTACCATTGCAACAAAAAGAATAAAATACCTAGGAATAAACCCACTTAAGGAGACAAAAGACCTGTATGCAGAAAACTGACAGTGATGAAAGAAATTAAGGATGATAAAAGAGATGGAGAGATATACCATGTTCTTGGATCAACCTTGTGAAAATGACTCTACTACCCAAAGCAATCTACAGATTCCATGCAATCCCTTTCAAACTACCAATGGCATTTTTCACAGAACTAGAACAAAAATTTCACAATTTGTATGGAAACCCAAAAGACCCCGAATAGCCAAAGCAATCTTGACAAAGAAAAACAGAGCTGGAGGAATCAGGCTGCCTGACTTCAGACTATACTACAAAGCTACAGTAATCAAGATAGTATGGTCCTGGCACAAAAGCAGAAATATAGATCAATAGAACAGGATAGAAAGCCCAGAGATAAACCCACGCACCTTTGGTCACCTTATTTTTAATAAAGGAGGCAAGAATATACAATGGAGAAATCACAGCCTCTTCAATAAGTGGTGCTGGGAAAACTGGATAGCTACATGTAAAAGAATGAAATTAGAACACTCCTTAACACCATACACAAAAATAAACTCAAAATGGATTAAAGACCTAAATGTAAGGCCAGACACTATAAAACTCTTAGAGTAAAACATAGCCAGAACACTCTATGGCATAACTCACAGCAAGATCCTTTTAGACCCACCTTCTAGAGTAATGGAAATAAAAACAAAAATAAGCAAATGGGACCTAATGAAACTTAAAAGCTTTTGCACAGCAAAGGAAACCATAAACAAGATGAAAAGACAACCCTCAGAATGGGACAAAATATTTGCGAATGAAGCAACTGACAAAGGATTAATCTCCAGAATTTACAAGCAGCTCATGCAGCTCAATATCAAAAAAACAAACAACCCAATCCAAAAATGGGCAGAAGACCTAAGTAGACATGTCTCCAAAGAAGATATACAGATTGCCGACAAACACATGAAAGGTTGCTCAACATCACTAATCATTAGAGAAATGCAAATCAAAACTACAATGAGGTATCACCTCACACCAGTCAGAATGGCCATCATCAAAAAATCTACAAACAATAAATGCTGGAGAGGGTGTGGAGAAAAGGGAACCCTCTTGCACTGTTGATGGGAATGTGAATTGGTACAGCCACTATGGAGAACAGTTTGGAGGTTCCTTAAAAAACTAAAAATAGAACTACCATATGGCCTAGCAATCTCACTACTGGGCATATACCCAGAGAAAACCATAATTTAAAAAGAGTCATGCACCACAATGTTCATTGCAGCTCTATCTACAATATCCAGGACATGGAAGCAACCTAAGTGTCCACCAACAAATGAATGGGTAAAGAAGATGTGGCACATATATACAATGGAATATTACTCAGCAATAAAAAGAAATGAAATTGAGTTATTTGTAGTGAGGTGAATGGACCTAGAGTCTGCATACAGAGTGAAGTAAATCAGAAAGAGAAAAACAAATACCATATGCTAACACATATATACGGAATCTAAAAAAAAGAAAAAAAAAGGGTTCTGAAGAATCTAGAGGCAGCACAGGAATAAAGACACAGACGTAGAGAATGGACTTGAGGACACGGGGAGTGGGAAGGCTAAGCTGGGACGAAGTGAGAGAGTGGCATTGACATATATATACTACCAAATGTAAAATAGATAGCTAGTGGGAAGCAGCCACATAGCACAGGGAGATCAGCTCGGTGCTTTGTGACCACCTAGAGGGGAGGGATAGGGAGGGTGGGAGGGAGATGCAAGAGGGAGGAGATATGGGGATATATGTATATGTATAGCTGATTCACTTTGTTATAATGTAGAAACTAACACACCATTGTAAAGCAATTATACTCCAATAAAGATGTTAAAAAAAAAAAAAACTTTGTCAGTAGCTTAGTGTGTTTTGAACTGAGATGTTTTAACTCCATGGAAGTTCAGGGGAGGCGCAAGTGATTGGTAATGAAAGACAATTCTCTACCCTGTCTCTCAAATTTTTTGATGTCTTGCAAACAGGAGAACTGACTGCCTTTGCTCCAGATCATCTTTTCAAAGATGTTTGTAGAACAAAGAGTCCTGAAAGGTGGATACTGCCTTCCTCTCAGGAGCAGAAGACAGGTTCATTTTCCATCCAGTACAATAAAGATGATGTCTTCCTCTAGGGCAAAAGGTCAGGCCCATTATAAAAGATTCGTGTTCCCTAAGAACCATACTTTATGGATGGAAAGGCCATTAGAAGTTCTACGATCCAACTCCTTTTTAAAAACTCAGCTTTATTAAGATGTAGTTTAATTACCGTAAAATTGACCAATTTTAAATGTATGGTTTGATGAGTTTCAACAGATCTTCATAGTGCCATAACTATCAACACAATCAAGGTATGGGATACAGTATTTCTTTCACTCTCAAAAGTTGCTTTTGTAGTTAATTTCCTTTCTCAGTCTCTTGCTCTTGGCAACCACAGACTTCTATCACTTTAGTTTCCTATCCCTATCGTTTTGCCTTTTGTAGGAGTCCATGTAGATGGAATGATACAGTATATTGTCTTTTATGTCCAGTCTCTTTCACTTAGCAAAATGTGTTTGAGTTTCACTCATGCTGTGGTGTGGATTAGTAGTTTGTTCCTTTTTTTTTTTTTTTTTTTATGTGGTACGGCGGGCCTCTCACTGTTGTGGCCTCTCCCGTTGCGGAGCCCAGGCTCCGGACGCACAGGCTCAGCGGCCATGGCTCACGGGCCCGGCCGCTCCGCGGCATGTGGGATCTTCCCGGACCGGGGCACGAACCCGTGTCCCCTGCATCGGCAGGTGGACTCTCAACCACTGCGCCACCAGGGAAGCCCCCAATTTCTTAACAGTATCTTTTAAAGAGGAAATTTTTTTAATTTTGACGATGTCCAGTTTATCATTGTTTTTGTGTCTGATCTCTTTGTGGTTCTTGATACCTATTAAAAAAGTTTGCCTAACCCAAGGCTGCTTGTATTTTCTTTTAGAAATGTTATAGCTTTAACTTTTGCATTTAAATCTCATCCATTTCAAGTTAATTTCTTGCATATGGCATGAGCTCAGGGTTAGGTTTCATTATTTTACATGCTCAGTAGTTCTAACACCATTTGTTGAAAAGGCTATCTCTTCCCCACTGAATTCCTTAGTAATTTTGTAGCAAGTTGATTGACCATGTAAATATGAGCCTATTTCTGAAAAATCTATTCTATTCCATTAATCTATATGTCTGTCTTTATACCAAATGCTGTGTTGTCTTATTATTATAGCTTTATGGGAATGTGATATATTCCCCCCCAGTAAAGGAAAGGCACTTGTCCCAGATCACACAGCAAGGGAGCTTCCAATCCAGGACTAGCATTGACTTATACTTTACTCCCAACGCTGTTCTCTTTCCCCTTCCTCTACATTGCCTCATGGCACCATTTGTTCCTGAATTCCTACCTTCACTCAATTTCCCTACGGCAGAGAAGAGTGAAAATGTAGTGACATATTTTTATGTTAAAAATTCATGTGATTTTTCATTTTACTCAATCACATACTGTTTCATTTAATATAAAACAGATTTTTTTTTTTTCTCCACCTCCTTTCTCATCCTCCTCCTTTCAAATCCAAGTAAACTTGACACTCGAGGAAAATGAGTCCCATCTGTCATCCATGTAGCTCTGGAGTGTACCTCAATTCAATGGAATGGGCTGATGCAAATCAGAAAGGATTATTGAACCATGAGGACACAAGCCAGCAGTGCCATAAGGTGGGCTGGTCAGTAGACTCTCCAGAGGCACACCTAGGGAGTTTTCTTTGGCTTCGCTCCTTAATCAGAACTTCTCTGATAGTAACAGATGGTTGGTACAGTATGGAGAAACAGTCACACAAGCCTGCTTCTTTTTCTAAGCCTCCATTTTGTAGTCAGCAAACATGAAATTCAGGACATCTGACAAGTCAACAGACATGGGATTCCCAAATAGGTGTTCTCTCTCATGCTTCCTCTCCACTCTGGAATTACTGCTTCAGCCATGAGGACTTGCAGAGATATTGGGGTCTTCCTTTTCAGTATATCTAGAACACTCGCTGTGTGGAAGACAGGAACCTAGCCATAGAAGGAAAATCCAAAACCAGCCTTCATTGAAATGTAGTTTCCAGCTGAGAAATAAGTGTTGCTTGAAATAAGTATCTTAATCATGTTTCTTCCAGATTCCACTACCAATGCAGTTTTGTACTTCTTTAAATTTAAGCTTTTAGTGTGATCTCTCCATCCTTACTTCAAAAACACAGCTAAAATATTGATTGAGCATTTTGTGCTCTAGTGAATAGGGCATGCATGCATGCATGTATGTATGTATACACGTATGTGTGGTTAGTGGATATGGATGTGGTATCAAAAACTGCATTTTAGGGCTTCCCTGGTGGCGTAGTGGTTGAGAGTCCGCCTGCCTATACGGGGGACGCGGGTTCGTGCCCCGGTCCGGGAAGATCCCACATGCCGCGGAGCGGCTGGGCCCGTGAGCCATGGCCGCTGAGCCTGCGCGTCCGGAGCCTGTGCTCCACAACGGGAGGGGCCACAACAGTGAGAGGCCCGCGTATAGCAAAAAAAAACAAAAAAACAAAAAAAACCCACTGCATTTTATTGAAAAGATTTGAAAAAGTCATAATTAGCAAACCCAGAAGGAGAAAACAAGGGAAGGGTCATATATCATTTAGAAATATATTATGTATGTTAGAAGCTAAGGAATTTTGTAGGCTCACCCTTCTATGCCCGAGGTAACCCTTTCTTCTTTCCCTCTTCCCAAATAAGGAAAAAGAAGATCAATTTAGTATAGAAAGTTTATGGAGTCTTAGGCATTGACAATCCACTGTATTTAACTATTAAATACAGTAAAATCTCACTTAACTAAAGGACTCTATGAATAGTGTTCTAGTTATTTACCTTCTTGATTGAGGGTATAAATATTATCTCCCTCTTCAGCTTTTGTTGAAAACACTTACAAAATTTATGAATTTGCTTCCCTGTCTTCATAATTCTAGGGAACATAATTGTGTTCTTGTCATTATTCAGGGTCTGAAGAATTTAGGAGTCATTTGGAAAAAGCATTTCGTTTTTTAAGGCTATAATAGCAGTGATGAAATTGTGGGAGTTCCATTGAGTGAACAAGGGCCCCAGCCCTCCGTGTTCTTATTGTAAAAAGAGAAAACAGGACTGCATTTATGGTTTTTGGACTGCATTGTGTAGAGCCCCTAGCCTCTTATGTATCATGCACAGCCTGAGATATTTTAAAGATTGTACTTTCCACTCATCACACCAATCTTAGGAGGTGGTTATTATCATTCTAATTTTGTACAAGTAGAAACTAGGGTTAGTGAGAGGCTGCATATCTTGCCCAAGGTCATAGAGTGAGCAGGAAAGAAAGCCAGCAGCAAGTTCTGAGCTTTTCCCCTGTACTTCTTACCACTGGACCCAATGTTGTCAAATGTCAATGATTACTTGCAGCTTTACTGTCTCTTCCCACTGGCCCCTGTGTCCTGAAAGATTCTGACTTAGGCTTGCCCTCTTTTGATAATGCATCATTTTAAAAACTGCCCCCACCTAACAGCTGTTATCTCGGACCCAGTACCAGCTAACTCTAATCTGAGTGTATTCACATTTTGGAAGCAGTCATACAGAAGAACGCAACCGACTTCATTAGGACAGAGTGAGCAATAGTGGCAGGAAGATCAAGGGGACTCAGGGGCGTGTGACATTCCCCATACCCAAATGCCACCACACAAGCAACCCTCACCTACTCTGTATATGGAATTGGATGGTCCTGGGAGAGTTGCCAAGGGTTTCTCCCCATACATCATGTCCCAGAGCTTTCAGCTTTGAATGGATGTGGCAGACACTGGGACTTTGTCTCCCAGAGGGACAGGGGTCACTACGTGGCATCAGTTGCTCCAGAAAAGGAAACCAAATTGATGGAGTTCAGCTGTCTCTTTCCATCTTCTCATTAGAACAGCACTTCCATAGATAGGAGTTTATTTACCATCTTCCTGAGCTGCAACTTTCAAGCATGCAAGAGATATTGTCATGGGCTCATTTGTCTGCACCATAAAATTAACTCTACCCTCTGAGTGGCAAGGCACAAGCCAGGGGGTGTTGAAGCCTCCCTGCAGTGCCTTCATTTGAGGTCCTGAAATTGGACCTTCATATTTGTTCCCTGGTTTGGGTTTATTTAGGGATATGGCAAACAGATTGCAAAGCAAGGACCAGAAGTTTATTTTTGATCCTGTTTTGTTTTTTACTTTTAAAATTTAAAAGATATTACATCTTTATTGTAGAAAATTTGGAAGGAAAAAACAACTATAGAGAAAACAGGGTAATTGTTTTAAAATGCAAATCCAGGCATGTCCCTCTGCTGCTAAAAACACTTCAATGGTTTCTACTCATACCTAGAATAAAATCCAAACTCCTTCTTGCTTATAGGGTTCTGCACTTTGGTAGGTTTTATTACATTTTTAATGCATTTTTATATTGTTATAATTACCATTTCATAAGAACTTTACATTGTCCTTAAAAAACACCCCAAAATACCTTGAAAACATCATTGTCATAACTTTACTACATTATATGTATATATCATAACATACCCATTTTCCTAAAGTCGAATAATTAAGTTGTTTTCAATTATTTTCTTTTATAAAGAGTAGAGGGAGGAACATCTATGTGCATAAATATTTGTAGGCGTTTTTAGATTGGAAAGACTCTGTGGCAATTAGGAGACTGAGCAGGTCATTTAAATGAGATAATGGATGAAAACACTTAACTGTACTTAGATGTGCATTATCATAATGAATGTAAATTACTCTACCTTCAGATTCAATTTATTCCAGCACTAACTTTAGGAATAAATTGGCTACCTCACAGTATTACTAAAATCTAGCCCTCTAACCAGTCTGCCCCCCAATCCTGCAATTTATGATTGTAAATGTTACTGTTCCAAGGGTTTCTGTACAAATATTGTTCTTGCTATGGCCTGTGTCCAAATCCTCCAAGGAAGGTACGTGTGGTTCCTTCTTTCTTTCTATTAGAGGCTACGTGGCCATCAACACCTGGTCAGTGGAGGGAGTCATCTTGGGGCAAATGTCCCAGGAATACCCTTTCAAGTGTGTCAGCAACAGTCTCCGGGAAAGGTGTTAGTAAAATCAGTTATCTTGTACTTCAGTTGATACCCTGAGAGAAGCCTACCTTTTCCTCTTTTTTATATTTTTAACAGGAGGCTTTATGGGAGTTCGTTTACATTTGACAGGGTCAGGAAAGGTTGGGAAGGCAAAAAAGAACTAGTTGCTTTTTTAGTTATAGATTGTTTTGAAAAATCCTATTCCCTTACAATGTGAATACACAACTTAATCTTTTTATTTTATATTCATTCTGTTTTGGAAAATGCTTACAAACAGTAAAAGAGAAGAACGTCCTTGTAATAGGTAGGAAATGCCTGGGGGAGGGAAGCCTCTGAAACGTTAGCAGGAAAATACAACTGATTATTCAGGGCCAGAAGAGAAACCAAAGTTCTAGCCACCCCGCGATCTGAGGTAGCGCTCTCAGCCCCATACTTCCGCTTCCAAATCCTACATCTCAAGTTCCAAACTCAAACACCTACATGGTCCAGACAGATGGCATAAATGTAGTCAGCCAGTTTGGGACAGAGGAGACTGGAAGGAAATCTTAAAAACACTCTGCAGGGCTTCCCTGGTGGCGCAGTGGTTGAGAGTCCGCCTGCCGATGCAGGGGACACGGGTTCGTGCCCCGGTCCGGGAAAATCCCACATGCAGCGGAGTGGCTGGGCCCGTGAGCCAGGGCCGCTGAGGCCGCGTGTCCGGAGCCTGTGCTCCGCAATGGGAGAGGCCACAGCAGTGAGAGGCCCGCGTACCGCAAAAAAAAAAAAAAAAAACAAAAACACTCTACAGGCCTTGCAAAACTTATCTGCAAGCTAAATGCAGCCCATATATGGTATAGATGCATGTCGATATAGTTATATATGCACAAGGATGTATGTGTCATATATTACTCAACTTGGTGTGTGTCTATATATATACACACATACATATATATACGTATATCCTCAAGTTTTTAGCCTTGACATCAGCTTATTCAAAAAACTAGTCTGTGTTATTAAACAGAATGCTTAGTCTCTTTGTCAGAAATATTTGCAATTGTATTAATACCTTAGTTTAGGGCTTCTTCAAGAATAGTGGGGCGATGTCTGGGGATACCTGTTAACATCTTGCACAAGTTTTATAAAATACATTTGGAAAATGGAAAATGTTTTTCTGTAATGTTTAGTAAGCCTGCATATCCATAGAAAAATATAATTACAGGCATCTGTGCTTAACATCAGCTCAGTAACCTATTCTTGAAAAATCAGATATTCTACACGAAAACACTAACCAAGAAGCATATTTCCTATCACTATTTATTTTTTTTAAAAGAAAAAGAAAATACTCTTATTTACAATAACACCAAAAAGAATAAAATGATCAGGAATAAATTTAGCAAAATAAGTATAAAACTTGTACACTAAAAAGTGCAAATATCATTGAAAGAAATTAAAGAAGACATCCCGGGTTCCTGGGCTGGAAGACTTACATTTTTTTTTTTTGACTTTGATTTTATTTATTTTTTTACACAGCAGGTCTTATTAGCTATCCATTTTATACATATTAGTGTATGCATGTCAATCCCAATCTCCCAGTTCAGCACACCACCATATTTCCTATTATTTTAAATGGGAAAAATTATAATGCATTATTCATCAACCCCAAATCCCCAACTAATTTCCTAAAACACAATTTAAACATATACACATGTAACAAGTTATCATTTAGGATGTAAAATACTTAAAACATTGCTTCCTGATAACCAAATTATCAATATGATTGTCAGCAAACAGTTGGTTTGTGTAGAGAGTGTGATATTCTAAGGCCTCTTTGCACTAACAATATTCCCTTTGATAATAATTAGCATACTCTTAAAAAATGTGATTCTGATGTTCCGTTCTTTGTGATTGGAATGTAATTCTAAGGCCTGTTTGCACTAACAATATTCCCTTTGATAATAATTAGCAAAATCTTAAAAAATGCGATTCTGATGTTCCGTTCTTTGAGATTGGAATGTAATTGGAAGGTTGTCTCCACACACTGTTTTGTTAAAAATGTTGTATTGAGTGTTTAAGACTTAAAAATAATTTTTTCATATATAAAGAGTAATGAAAACCGTTGCATTGAGAAATATATAAGTGCTATGAATTTGAGTAGTATTAAAAAAACAGGAGTCATTCTATTAGGAAACATTAACTGTAGAGGTAGGCTGCAGGGTTTGACTGTAATGACAAAATGTTCATAGCATAATGGCATAAAAAAATGCCTTGCTACAGGTCTAGTACGGGTCTAGTACGGTGTCTGACACTTGGTGCTCTAATAATATTATATCTATTTCTTTTTAATAAATTCCATCAATAAATTCATTAATTGGGATTATGTTATATTTCTGTTATAATTAGAAAAGCTATTTTAAGAAACATTTGTGAGCTTCATTTGTAATCTGGGTTTAAATTATCACCTACACCACAATTCAAAAAGACACATGCACCCCAATGTTCATTGCAGCACTATTTGTGATAGCCAGGACATGGAAGCAACCTAAATGTCCATCAATAGATGAATGGGTAAAGAAGATGTGGTACATATATACAATGGAATATTACTCAGCCATAAAAAAGAACAAAATTAGGTTATTTGTAGAGATGTGGATGGACCTAGAGACTGTCATACAGAGTGAAGTAAGTCAGAAGGAGAAAAACAAATATCGTATATTAATGCATGTATGTGGAATCTAGAAAAATGGTACAGATGAACCGGTTTGCAAGGCAGAAATAGAGACACGGATGTAGAGAACAAATGTAGGGACACCAAGGGGGGAAAGTGGGGGTGGGAGGGTGGGATGAATTGGGAGATTGGGACTGACATATATATACTAATATGTATAAAATAGATAACTAATAAAAAAAAAGTAAAGCAATAGTTTGTTTAAAAAAAAATGCTTACCTACAGTAAATTGAAGGCTGTGTCTGGATACTTTATAGAAAAAAAACCCAAAAAACCCAGCCCATGAAAACTAGTCCAAGTGTGGTTCATACGCAAAAAAACAAAATCTAATAATCAAAAGCAGTTAAGTTCAAGTATGGTAAAGTATGCTCCTTATAGATCAATTCTGCTGTAGATAACTATAAACTCTGGACAAAATATCAATATAAAAAACAACTACTTGAAGGATCTAAGAATGAACAAAAGCAGACAGATTCCAGAGAGTGATAGAAACTTGGAAAAAGGGACTAGCATAGGATAAGTTTCCTGTTAATATGAATATGGCTTGCAAAGTTGGCACCATATGGTATCTAAACCTTTGACAGAAAACCTATAGCCTTTCTTGCCTGAAGAACCAGAGGACAGAGTTCAGAGCAACCATAAGAATTAGGCAGCGAGGAAGGGACCCTGGAATGGAGAGAATCAGAGACAGGGTGACCTAATTTCTGTGTTTACACTCTTCCAAATCTCTGGCTGATCCGTGTACCACACAGAGCTGCAAACTACTGTTGGACTGCAAACTACTCAGCTAAGGAGTAGAAGAACTAAACTAATCTGAGCTGCTGCTCAACAGGCAAAGTTTGAAGTTGGATTCCAACCGAGTTAATTAATTGTCTCCTAAAACAAACAAACCAAAAATGTCAACAGTTTTTGGAGGAATGTAAGAGAATTCAATCTCCACAGCATACCATTACAATGTCCAGAATATAATCCAAAATTACTTGACATACAGAGAATAGAAATATGTGACCCATTCTCAAGATAAAAGTAATCAACAGAGACCAACCCCAAGATGTCTCGTATATCAGAATTAGTACACAAGGATTTTAAAGTAGCTCTTATAACTATTATTAATAAGGTATAGGAAAATATATTCATGAATAAAGAGAGGAAACCTCAGCAGATAAATAGACAATATAAGAAAGAGACAAGGGACTTCCCTGGCCGTCCAGTGGTTAAGACTCCGCACTTCCACTGCTGGGGACACAGGTTCAATCCCTGGTCGAGAAACTAATATCCTGCATACCGGGTGGCACGATCAGAAAAAAAATGAAAAGAAACAAATGGAAATTTAAAAACTAAAATAATACAATATCTGAAATAAAATATACAAATGTAAAAAGTACTATCGGGTATGTGTATTCTTAAATCACAGGAAACGTATTTGCAGCCTTTTCTTTGATGCCTCTCTCAGTTCTCCACACGGCTGGCAAGCACTGCCTAACCGTATTCTTTTATTTGTCATATTTTCAACTTCCAGTCTCCCCAAATTTCCAACAACATCCTGCCTGAAAAGCTTTTTTTTATTCTTCTTCCCTCCTCTTTTCTCTTTTCTCTTCCCTTTTCCTCCTCCCCTCAAACCTCTCTGGATTATGTTTTTTTCTCATTGTCCAGGGATTCCCCAAGAATGGGGACTCAGATTTTGACCCAGTAGGTAACAGTGTTTTTCCTTTGAAAAGAGAGGAGTGGGGATGAGGTGGTACGTATAGTGACTGTTCACATATTTATTATTTGTTCCTAAACAGTATATTCATGGGCTTATTTGTATACCTGAATACATGTGTCACATTTATAGGTGTACCCTGTTCTCTAGTGTGCTGTACTTTTGACATCCTTTTTTCCCATTGAGTGTTATTATTTATTCAGCTGACTAGATTTCTGTCTTTCCACTGTCCACACTGCTGTCAACTTCTATTGTATCATTGACCCCCAAGGCTACGACTGCCTTGGAATAATCTAATTTTCCCAGACCCATTGACTGCACCTACTTTTGTCCTTCTTTAGCTAATAGGAAAGTTTTTATCCCTATTATGACCACACATTCAGAGGGAGTTCCCACGGCATAGTTGTTGAATTGCTAGTGATCTAGTTTTTTCCTTTGTACTTTAGTTCTTGCCCTATAAGAGGGCAAATGTGAGTAGTGGAACAAAGGATGGGTTGGGGAGAGCCAGATGCTAAGGTGGAAGACCTGCTGCTCAGTCTGGATCACTGTATTGTATATTTTATATTTTCTGTTTATTATGATGTTTTGACATCTTAAAATACATTTCTAGCTGGGGAGAGACTGCCCCTCTCTGGGCTAGCCAATTCTTAGAGGTAGGAGAGGGTTTAGTCAGGATTATGCCTTTGATATACATATTAACCAGTCCAGAGCCATCCCTCCTCTTTCTGGCCCATATCCCTCAGGAGGTAATATTCCTCTGTCTTAATCATCCTAGGACTAGGTACCAGGCAACTGGGGACCAATCCTATAGCCTAAAGCCAGCTAAAATTATTCAAACTAGCCAATCCTAAAATGTTTTCCCTGCCCTGCCTTGTCTTTCCCAAGGAAACCCCGATAAAGTCTTTAGCCTAAGTATTCCCCTACTCCCATCTTTTGCCTCCTGACCACTCTGGTGTCGTTCCCATGTGGCCCTGTGTGGGGTACCATGCCTCATGTCTTTAGGGCTCATAAGTATAATAAACCTTGTTTTTTTTCCTGAGCCTCTCCTTAGTCTCGCCTTGTGGCAGCATCTGACTGACCATATCATCAAAGAATATAAAACAGTCACTCTTCTGATATTTCCTTAGGGTTCTTTTCTCTCAGGGTCTTCACTGTCCCTTGTCTCAGGCTGGCCTCTTCCAGAAAATTCCTATCCATCAAGCTGATCGGAATCCCAGTTGTACTGTAGTTTCATGTTCTTACCCAGTATACTTCTTGGTCCTCAGTAAATTGAGGAATGTGGCTTGGTATTTGTTTGCAATTAACCCAGAACATTCTATGACAGTGACAATATAGAGATGTTTCAAGAAATTTCATGAAGAAGTCTGACCTTCCCAAGGCATGCAGAGGACCTCCAGTGAGATGTATGCCTGGCCATAAAAGTATTCAGGGAACACAGAAGAGGAAGCAAATACTATATTTTGTAAGGGAGGTAAGATTTCTTCTCTGCCCTCTTAGGGTCTCCAGTTGGGACTGACATAAGACAACAGAAAGGCATACAAATTATATTTCGTAATTTTTACGTGTACATGGGGTTTTCATCAGAGAAAAATGACGATCCAACAAAGAAGGTAGGGCGCAAAGCTTATATACCAGTTTGGACAAAGAGTAATAAATTGTGGAAACGTGACAAAACAAAGAAGTTTGGGCTAGAGCAGTTAATTGTGGAAAAGTATTGATACCTCGGAAGATAAGGGTTAACAAGGTGTTTATGTGCAGATTTCTCCTGGTTCCCACTCCTAGTCTCCAGGGACACGAATGTCTTCCTTCCTCCTGGTACAGGGAGGGCACCTTTCACATGGGAGTTTTATTTCCTGCTTTTAGGAAGAAAAGGGAAAGTCAGAATGTCCATGTTATATCTGTTGTTCCTCAAGTGCCTTTAACTCAAAATGATCCGTATGCCAAGGTGGCATGTTTTAGGATGACATGCTCTGAACCCCTACAATTTCCAACATTTCCAGCATTTTTTAAACATTTCACATACATGAGCCATTTAGTTTCTTTCAGTTGTATCCAAATATGGTAATAAATCAGTGAGGCATTAAATAGTTCATGACATCTTAGAATTGAGGAAATATGGTAGTTTTAACCAGGGCTATAGGGTGGTTAGTTAACTAGAGTTAGTAGTGGTAGTTATTCTAATAGAGAGAGTGGCATCTACTGGACCCTGAAGGACAGTTGAAACTTTGTCAGATGGAGGCTAACATAGAAGGGTATTCTGGGAAGAGAGAACAGCATAAGAAGACCCAAACATAGAGGGTGAGTTTGGGGGTTTTGAGGCTTTGTGAAATGTTTAGATCAACAAATGGGTTGTATAGACGGGGTGGGGGGATAAATTTGAAAACCTAGTTCTTTCTTTCGTATTGGCTGAGAACTGAAAGCTAAGAGAATTTATTTTCACCTGATATTGGAACAACAGAAGGGTTTAAATGAAGAGTTGAAGTCTTAATACACTGGATTTTCAGGAGACACTTGAAGCAATAAGACAAATCAGGTAGTTGCAGCAATGGTCTAGAAAGAGATGATGAACATTTGATCTTGGAGCCGTAACAGAGAGAAACGGTAAAAGGGGGAATGAAGTAACCTTCCAACGATAGATGTAACAAAAGCATGCATATAGGAGGTTTTGGGGGAAAAAGAGGTGAGAGGTGAATCAAGAGTTTCTACCTGGGGAACTGAGTGGATGCTGGAGTCATTTACTGGGAGAGTGAATACAGGAAGTGAAGCAGGCTTAAGGTCTTATAGCATGGTATGAAAAAGACAGAGGTAGACTATATGTACACAAACGTAGAGGTGGCCAAGGTAGGAAAGAATTAGATAGCAACAAGTTCTGGGGAATTTCCTGGGAAAGGGGTTTGACCTAAGGATATAGATATATTCTTTATTTTATTTTGTCATTCATAATGGGGGGGGGTCTCCTATGTGCAAAGTTTTAGTCTAGGTGCTAATGATAAAAAGATGAAAAAGATACAGGTCCTGTCCTCAAGGAAGTCACCAGTTTAGGAGAGGAGTTAAATCAATCCATCTGGATTCCATGTCTAGATGAGTAGCACTAGAATTAAGGTATGATGCCAGTTCCTGACAGACCCTGCTCATCATCCAACATATCTACTCAGCTCTCAAGGTTACTGGACATGCCAACCTTACAACTTCCCCTTTCAAGCACCTGCCTCTTCCTGAGGACTTTCTCTGGCAGTGGAAACCCTCTGAAAGTGTCCAGGAGTTACCACCACCTTCCCTACAAGTAACGCTCAATCAGTGACCGTGAGAAGTTAGTAGATAAATAGTTCTGCAACCTTGCCTTTCAGTTGGGAAGCAATGAGGCATACTGGACTCTGCATCACACAGTGGTCATTGAGATTGAGCCCTAGTTGTCCACAGCCCTAAACTGCTGGTTAAGTCGCTCTGAACAGACTTTTTCGCTTCCTGTCACTTCTTCAATCCTCTATGGGTGCTTCCTGAAACCACTGTCTAAGTGAACTATGTATTTGCACTTGAATCCTTGGCCCAAGGGCTGCTTCTGTAGCAGCTTTTAAACACATCCACAAACTTCTTGACATGCCTCCCATAAGAGATGGCATCTAGGTCCCCACCCACTGAATCTGGTTGAGTTTTGACCTATAGAATGTGGTAGAAGTAATGCTATGTGACTTTTGAGCCTGGGTCATAATTGGCCAGGCAGCTTCTCCCTTGTTCACTGGAACATTTGCTGCTGGAGCTCTGAGCTACCGTGTAAGGAGTACAGTTTGCTTGGGGCTGCCGTGCTGGAGATGCCACATTGAGAGACCACAACAGAGTCCTGAGGCTCTATTTACATGTAGTGAGATGCCCAGTGAGCCTTAGCCCTTGATGTCACTCCAGTCCAGGTGCGAAGCATGTGAGTGAAGAAGCCTCCAGACGACTTCTGCTGGCCCCACTATTTGAGTCACCCCCAGCTGTTTCAGTCTTCTCAGCTGAATTCCCAGGCATCACAAAGCAGAGAGAGGCTTCCCTGTGCCATGCCTGAATTCCCATCCCACAGAATTCGTGAACATAATAAAATGGTTGTTTAACACCACTGGGTTTGGGGACCATAACCAAAATATTGACTTAAGATAGCACTTTCACGGAGGAAGCACCGTGAACATTTGTGAGATAATTGAAAATAGGAGTATGAATTACCTCATCAAGGGACAGGGTGCAACTCAATTATTTTCTACCATGCAGAGATGATGTATTTTACCTAAAACTGTGTGTATTCTGTATACAGCCTCTCTCCCACAGTAGGTCCAGCTTCAACTGATATGACCTGAGAACAATGGCTTTCAGAAAGTTACACGGTCTGAATTAGGCCAATAAATTATAAAAGAACTACCAAGGGTCACTGGCCAATAAGTTTTCAATCGCTTTCTCATTTTAAAATCATTTCCTTGTGCGTTGTCATTAGCAATCTACATATATTTTGGTAGAAATACATGTGACCTGAAAAAAGACATTACAGCAGAGATTCTGCTCAGTTAAGCTCTGGATTTCATCTGGCTTGAACATGAGGCAAAGGGGAGGGGATAGTTCTCAGGTGATTGGAAATGATTTCTGCGTTACATGGGATGTCTGTCACATCCAATCACCTCGTACCTGTTTAGAATCAGACATATGACAGCAGGTGGAAGTGTGCCTTTTGATCCTGAAATGGCAACAGACCCTCATGCCTGCAGCTTCATTTGACAAATTTGGCAGGAGGGAAGAGGTCTGGAACCAGAAGCATCTGCCACTGAGTTGGGAGAGCTGAAATAAATGCTTTTATTAAAGCTGTTTCCTTCCATTGCTATCCAGTGAGCTTACTGTGGACACAAGATTAGACCCAAGTATGTTGATCAGTATTAGGATCCCGGGATCATCTGTCCACGACTCATTGGTGCTTCTGAGATTCAATTCGAATCTGTCCAATTGACTTCAATGCAAGAGACATTTATACTCGCCATGCATTAGGTGTGTGTACGTCTGTGCTGGGACCATGGAGGAAACCCGAGGAAGGTGAAGTTCATGCCCTCATGACGGTCATCCTCCATCCTGTCATTAGACAGGTGCCTCACCACCAGATGAGAAGCCTTACCTCACACTGGATGGACTACAGTTACAGGAAAAATAAAAAGGAAAACAGTTTAAATATAAAAGAAAATGCATGCCACTATTTAATACTGTGGTGAGCAAGCAGTTTTCTCTAAAAGCAATGGAAATATTCACAGAAGTAAGAGATGATGCTTTGTATACAGGTGAACGAAATACTGTGGATGATAATCTAAATCAAAATGAAAATGACAATCAGAGGAAAATATTTGCAAGAAATATTTGGTCAACATCCTAACCATATGAAGAAGTCTTACCAATCTGCTAAGTAAATACTGAGTGGAGAACATGAATAAATAATTCATTAAATGTACAAGTGGCTAACAAATGTATGCATAAATGAAGAGAGATAATGAAATGCCACATTTTGCCTACGAGATTTACCAGGATTCCTTGAAAGCAATAATATGCCATGGCGTGAAAGCATGGTGAGGTGAACAGTTTCCCACACTGCTGATAGGACACAGTATTTCTGCAACACTTCTGAAAGCAAATTGACAATCGGTGTCAAAACACTAAAAGATTCCAAAAGCTTTTTGATTCATCAATAGCACTTCTAGGGAATCTATCCTAAAGATAAAAGTGATGAACTCAAAGATTTATGTAACGAATAATGATCAAACTGAGGTTTATTTTAAAAACACCATGAAAACAATCTAAATGCCTCCCAAAGGGCGTGGTTAAATACATTTTTCATGTATGCATAGTATATAGCAATTGTTCAAAGTTAAATTTTTAAAGACTATTCGGTGACATGGAAAATACTCTTGTCAGAATGCTAAATGAACAAACTAACAATATTTAGTAACAGTGTGTTACTAGTTTTGAACACTTATTTGTAAATACTAGAAACAAATCTGCCAAAAATGTCAGCATGATTTCCTCTGAGTGGTAAGACATTGGGTGATATTTATTTTCTTCTATTGAATTCTTTAGAATGTCCTTCATCTCTACAATGAACACTGAATTCGTTTTCTCTGGCTGCACAACAAGTTACCACATATTTATTCTCTCACAACAAGATCATGTGTTATCTCCCAGTTTCTGCAGGTCAGAAGTCTGAGGTTAGTTTAGCTGGATTCTCTGCTCTAGGACACAAGGCTGGAAAGGGCAGGCAGTGAGATGAGATGAATTCTCATCTGGAGCACAGGCTTTTCTTTCAAGCTCGCTCAGGTTGTTGGCAGAATTCAGTTGCTGTGATTGTAGGGCTGAGGTCCCTGCTTTCTTGCTGGTTGTGAGCCAGGAGCCACTCTTTGCTCCTAGAGGCTGCCCACAGGTCTTTTCCATGTGGTCCCACAGGCAGTTCACAACCTGGATGTTTGCTTTCTTCCAGATGAGCCAGAGTGCAAGAGTTTCCTCTTCTGTTACCAGCTGGAGAATAAAGCTCTTTGCTCTTAAGGGACTCATTGATTAGTTCGGGCTCACCTGGATAATCTCCCTAGCACACGGTCAACCGATTGGGGAACTTAATTACACCAGACAAATGCCTTTATAACAGTACCTAGATTCATGTTTGATTCGATAACTGGGAGAATAGGTGTGAACACCAGGGGCTGAGAATCTTGGGAGCCATCCTAGAATTCTGCTTACCGCAGCATGGGTTAGTAGGTGAAGCTCTGGGGACAGACCCCTTGGTTTTTAATTCTTCCTCTGATTGATCAAAGGACTTGGGGTAAGTTACTTAACCTCGCTGAGCTTCAGTTATCTTTAAGATGGAAGAATAATAGGAATAATAACAGTAACCATCTCAAAGGATAATTGTAAAATTTGTCACACATTTAAATTTAGTAATATTTTATTACTTAATTTGGCATGAAGCCTGGTTTTGGGGATCAGTATCAGAAAATACAAAGCAAAATGTAAGAGCCCATGAAAACTAGCTAGGCGGAAAATATTTAGTTTGACTATAAGAAAGAGCTTCAGATTTTTCTCATTATCTGTATCTTTTTCTAGTCAGCAGCTAGGAGCCTGTTTATTCCCTACCTCTGTGCAGTGTTGGCCTGCAGCAAAATTCAGTAGCTGAACCCCCCTCTGGCTCTCCAAACCTTTTCTTGATGCTCTGGTTCCATCTCCAGTCAAGAAAAGTGTTTTGTGCTTCTCCAGAGCTGGGAAACCTTGTTAAAATGCAAATGTTTTCTAAAAAGAGAAAACATGCGTGGCCGTTAAGCATGGCTTGTATGATTTTGAAAGTTCTGTAATGAGAGCCTGAGAGAAATGTATACAGATGGGAATGTTTGATGTGGGATGTAAAAGAAGGAGATACGCTGGTGAATGACCAACCCTTATAAGAAGATGAAGAAAGTCATGAAAACAGTGGCTTCTTGAGAAAAAAAGATCCAAGAGATAGAAGGGATGATAGAATCTCACTTCTAGAAAGGCCCTGGGTCCAGGTAGCCACAGGGTACTACAATCCCTGCAAAATGTTGCTCGCTGCCTCGCTTGGGTTTATTCTTGATTATGAGAAAGTTTTGCTCATCTGTGCAAAGTCCTGCTTCTGTTCTTCGGAGCCCCACATGGCATGAGGCCAAACCTGCTTCTCCAGGTCAGCCCTTGGATGCTTGAGAGCATGGAAAAGGGGATGGAGAAATGCCAAAAAAAACCTCTGTCTGCTTTTGAGCCCAGCCCACCCTCTTTCTAGTCCAGGCTATTTATACTCACTGCCACCCAATCCCACACTTCTTTTCATTTCTATCCACCTCCCAGTATGAGAAGACATGCCTGCAAGCAGGTCAGATCAGCTTTGGGGTTTCCTGAAAGGTGCTACATGTGAGGACCAGGTTGCTGGATGCTGAGTTGTACTTTTCCTTCTTGTTCTTCAACTGGAGCTAAAGGAATCATGGAAGCAAGTAGCCAGGTGAATGCCAGTAGCCAGGAATCATGGAAGTAGCCAGCAAGTAGCCAGGAGTCATGGAAGTAGCCAGCAAGTAGCCAGGAGAATCATCATTAACCACCTGGGAAAGGCAACCACACACCACAGTGAGATATTGCTTCACACTAACTAGAATGGTTATAATAATAACAAAAACAGTTAGGTAACAAGAAGTGCTGGCTAGGATGTGGAGAAATTGGAACCCTCATATACTGCTGGTATGAGTCTAAAATGGTGTAGTCACTTTGGCAAAGGGTTTGGTGGTTCCTCCAATGTTAAGCGTAAAATTACCATATGTTTCAGCAAGCCCACTTCTAAGTATGTGCCCATGAGAAATGAAAACGTATGTCCACACGAATGTTTATACATTATTTTTCTTAATACTCAAAAAGTGGAAACAACCCAAATATCCATCATCTGATGAATGGATACATAAAATGTGACATATGTATACAATTAAATATTATTTGACAATAAAAATAAATGTAGTGCTGACACATAGTTAAAGAGGTATGAACTTTGATCACATTCCGTGAAAGAAACCAGTCACAAAGGATCACATATTGTTTGATTATACGTATATGGAGTCTTCAAAATAGGCAAATCTTTAGAGACAGAGGGTAGATTAATGATTGCTTAGGGCTGAGGGGTTAGGAGTTTGGGGGGTTATGGTTAAAGGCAGTGCGTTTTCTTTTTGGCATAATGAAAATGTTCTAAAATTGACTGTGGTGGTGGAGCATCACTCTGTGAGTATAATAAAGTCATTGAGTTGTGTGCTTTAAATAGATGAATTGTACTGTATGTGATTATATGTCAATGAAACTGATTTTTCAAAAAATAGATTGTCAGGGAAGGCAAGATTAGAGAGAAGTAAATTCGGAGGCCGTTGATGTTGTTCAAGTGGGAAATGGCGGTAGCTTGAACAAGGGTAATCTGGTCATCCCACCCATTACTGTCAGGTCAGGCTGAAGTAAATATTCTTTTCATTTATTCTTATGTGTCTGCCTATTTCATTAACACTTATCACATTGCAGTGGAATGATCTGTATACCTTTCTGTTTCCCCTACTACACTGTAAACTTCCAATGAAGGACTTTGCTCTTATCTCATGTTTTAGTTCTCTATACCTAGAATGTCTGTATACAGTAGGAACTGAATAAATGTGCAGTGAATTGCTTTGAGCCAGCAGTTGATGGCATTAAAGATGTCTCAGATATCTCTAGAAGGTATAAAACTAGTGCAATTAAAATTGTGTCGAACACTCACATTTTCTCTCATCCTCATCTTTCATCAATTCTCATGTCAGAATTGATTTCAGAGAGTTTACCTGAAGGAGAAAATAATACATAAAAAGAAAGTCTTAGAGGTCAGAGTAGAAGGAAGTGAAAGAACTAAAACTGTCCTTATTTGCAGACGACATGATTGTCTAGGTAGAAAATCCCAAGGAATTTATAAAAACAACTCTTAGAACTAATAAGTGAATTTAATGAGATCATAGAATGTGAGGTGAATTCAGAAAAACCAATTGTATCTCTGTACACTAATGTACAATTGGAAATCAAAAATTTACAGTAATACCATTTACAATACTACTCAAAAATGAAATACATATGTATAAATATAAGAAAACACGTATAGTATCTCTTTGCTGAAAACTACCCCCCAAAATGTGAATGAAAGATCTTAATAAATGGAGACATACTATATTCATGTTTTGAAGGACCCAGTGTAATAAAGATGTCAGTTTTTTCCAATCTCATCTATAGGTTGAATACAATTCTAATGAAAATCCCAACAGGTGTTTTGTTGTGGTGTTGTTTTTTAATAAGAGACAAGCTAATTCTAAAATTTATATGGAAAGGCCAAGAACTAGAAAAGCTGAAACAATTTTGAAAAAGACAAAGTTAGGGGGATCATACCACCAGACTTTAAGACCTCCTAAAGCTTCAGTAATCAAGACAGTGTGGTATTGGGGAAGGGATATATAGAGATTGAAGGAGTTCTGAAGTAGACCCACACTACTATGGATAGCTAATTTTATTTAATTAACAGGTCTATTGTGATATAATTTACATACTATAAAACCCACTCATTTAAAGTGTATAACTCAATGGTTTTTGGAATGTTTACGGAGTAGTGCTACCGTCATCCTAATCTGACTTTTGAAGATTTTTATCACCCAGAAAGAAACCTCATACCCATTAGCACTCATACCCATTCCCTGCATGTCCTGGCCAGTTAGGTTTTTTTTAACAAAGCTGCAAAAGTAATTTAATGAGGAAATTGATAGTCATTTCAACAAATGTTGTTGGAACAATTGGGCCTTCATACGTGATAAAAATGAACCTCAACCTCATACCTTAAACAATAATTAAATCAAAATGCATCATCAATCTAAATATAAAGTGTAAACAAAACAAAAAATGTTTGCATAAAAACACAGAAAGAATTCCCTGGTGGTCCGGTGGTTAGGACTCCACGCTTTCACTGATGAGGGCCCAGGTTCAATCCCTGATTGGGGAATTAAGGTCCCACAAGCCGCATGGCATGGCCAAAACACAAAACAAAACAACAAAACAAAGAAACAAAACAGAAAAAAATCATCAGGACCTAGAGTTCCTCAAAGAGTTTTTAGCTCTGACACCAAAAGTACGATACATAAAAGGAAAAAATTAATAAATCATACTTTATCAAAATTTGAAACGTTTTGCTCTGTCAAAGACACACTCTGTTAAGAGGATTGGGGAAAGTATCAATATTTGCAAAACACTATCTGACCAAAGACTTGTATTCAGACTATGTTAAAAACTCTCATAACTCAACAGTAAAGAAAACAAATGAAAAAACAACATTTTTATAACGGGCAAAAGAGTTAAACTTTACCAAAGAGATTATACAGGTGGTAAGTACACATATGAAACATTGTTTGTCATTGAGAAAATAGAAATTAAAACTCCAGTGTGATATAGACTTACACATGCATTAGAATGACTAAAATTAAAATGTTGAAAATATCAAATGCTGATGAGGGTGCAGAGCAATGAGAACTCTCCTGTATTGCCTGTGGGAATGAAAAATGATCAGCCACTTTGGAAAACAGCCTGGGAGTTTCCATATGACCCATCAGTCCCTCTTCTGAGTATTTACTCTAGAGAAGTTAAAACTTATGCTCACACAAAAACCTGTCCATGAATGTTTATGGCAACTTTTTTTCATAATTACTCCAAACTGTAAACAGTCCCAAGCCCTTCAGTGAGTGAATGGATCAACAAATTGTAGTACAGCCACACAGTGGAATACACTGTAGCAGCAAAAAAAACAAAGTATTGATAAATGCAACAATTTGGATGAATCTCAAAGGCAGTATGTTGCCCTAGTGAAAGAAACCAGTCTCCTAAGGTTACGTAGGTTCCATTTACATTACAGTCTTGAAGAGAAAAAACTACAGCGAAGGAGAACAGAATAATGGTTGCCAGGGGTCAGGATTAGGCCTGAGGTGTGACTAAAAAATAGCTTTTATAGTCAGATAGCTTGACTACAAAAGGAGTTTTTTATTTATTTATTTTAAACATCTTTATTGGGGTATAATTGCTTTACAATGTTGTGTTAGTTTCTGCTGTATAACAAAGTGAATCAGCTATACATATACATATATCCCCATATCCCCTCCCTCTTGCGTCTCCCTCCCACCCTCCCTATCCCACCCCTGTAGGTGGTCACAAAGCACCGAGCTGATCTCCCTGGGCCATGCGGCTGCTTCCCACTAGCTAGCTATTTTACATTTGGTAGTGTATATATGTCCATGCTACTCTTTCACTTCTTCCCAGCCTACCCTTTCCCCCTTTGTATCCTCAAGTCCATTCTCTACATCTGCGTCTTTATTCCTGTCTTGCCCCTAAGTTCTTCAGAACCATTTTTTTAAATTGCATATATATGTGTTAAGTATACGGTATTTGTTTTTCTCACAAAAGGAGTTTTGAAGGTGTTAAAACTGTTCTGTATTTTTACTGTTGTGATTACAAGAATTTATACCTGTGTTAAAATTCCTAAAATTTTACACCAGAAAAGCCAATTTTACTATAACTTAATTTTAAAAATACAAAATAAAACAGCTTGACTCTCAAGAGCTCAGGAGACAGACTCACCTGGCATTTTATCTCACTCTGCTACCATAACCCGGGTGAATTTGGGGTCAACCCTTAATCTCAGTTTTCTCAACTGTAAAGTGAGGATACTCTTAGTACCTGTCACGTGGTAGAGAAAGTTAAATGAGATAGTATCTGCAAGACACTTTGCACAGTGTTTGTTGGGTGGTAAGAGGTCAATAATATTCAACTGATGTTTCTGCTGTTATTCTATGCCTTCTACTTCTATCTGTCTTATTGAAGAGAACAATGCCAATGAAGAAAAATTAGCCTTGTATTTTAACGAGTAAAATATTAATATCAGGACATTCTGAGAAGTAGCAACATGGTTGGCAGCTCTGTGGTGTTGTATCTGAAATTGCATCCCAGGACTAGGCAGGCACGGGTTGCCCCTCAACAATCAGAGGCCACTGTTCTACAATACCCTAATGTAACTGATTTAGCCTCATCTAGAACCTCTGATCCTACTGTTCCCTTGTTGGTTAACCTTGGAAGAAGTTTCAATATAACAGATTAAGAGAAAGCCTTTAGAGAGGTCCTGTGCATCTTTACTCTGAGGTTGGTTTCCAAAAGCTAATATGAATTACCATTGCTACTCTGTGTGTGTGTGTGTGCATGCGCGTGTGCCTGTGTGTGTGTGTGTGTGTGTGTGTGTGTGTGTAAAAATGGCAGTCTTCCAAACTCCTCTGCCAGTATCTCACAGCCCCAGAAGTTTGGGTTTTAAGCATTTGGAATTCCAGTTATCTTCCAGCAATTGGCACTGAGAGCCCAGGACAGCTTCATATGTAAGTGCTTGATGTCACTGATAATCTATAACTGAGACAGCTGGGATGCCTGATTGAGCATGTCCAATCGCTTAAGTTAATAGAGAAGCCTTATCATGTACCTCTAATCTTTGCCATCTGACTTGCAGTCCTGTTCTCCCCACACTCTGTGAGCTGGCAACCTCCCCTCCACCTGCAGTCTCCCGAGCTGGAGCATCTTTCCAAGAGGGAGCAGAGGGTCAACTCTTGGGCCATCTTGTTATCTTCTAATCAACTCTAATACCCTCCCTTCTTGCCACTTGAGAATTGTATTAAATAGAGCTTCCTGGTGTGTATGTTAGGATTTGTTTAGAAACAAATCCTGGGATGGGCAGGCTGGGAAGATGCAATGCTAGTTATAGAGAAGGAAGTTGCACAGCCCCGGACAAGTCTCTCTTTTCTCTCTGGCCTCAGTTTACACAACTGTAAACAAGGAGGGTTGGATCAGATGCTTTCTAAGGTTTCTATCACTTTTAACATTTCAGGATTCTACTTCACAAACAGGGTTTTGTTACTGTTGTTATAAAAAGAGCTCCTTGCAGTCTAAAACACATTGATTTGCATTTTTCATTTTTTCTTTCATCTTCGAAATAATGATCACATTTACATTGAGTTAGGAATACTATAATCTTTGTCATGTGGTTCAGTGTGGCTGCAGAGAAATTAGGTCTGGAGCTGTCAATAAACTGACATTGATTAGTGGTTACTGTTCAGTGCAGATTTGACACACGCCTGAATGAAGAGCTTGGAGAACTGTAGATTTCATACCAGAAGTGATTGAAAAGGCAGTAGGTTAGTTCAAGTGTATGTATTCCCTCCTGGGAGGTAGAGGAGATGGAGGTAGTTGTGGTGATTGAAGGATTAGGAGAAAAGGATGGGGATTTACTAACCTCATGGGACAGCACAATCCCATTTATATAACCCTCTTTCCTTCGTACTTTGCTGGAACACGCTAGCTATTCACCTTCCAAATCCACTCCTGAACCCGAAGGATGGGCAGACACAGACAGCATCTTAAATTAGAAGGGAACAGCTGAATGGCCTTGTTGTTTCAGGAGAATACAAATATCTACATGCACAGCTCCTTGTACCAGGGCATCAAGGAAGGAGACACGATGATAAGGACAAAGCCTAGATGGGTCGACTGTGTCCAATGCGTTTTGGAGTCAGAGTCAGTGGTTTACAATTCCACATTCATGAATGTAGATTCTTCTCAGACACTGCTTGTACAACAGTCAGCTAAATCGTAACCTTCAACTCATTTCTCGGTGGGGACGGCTGGAGGACCAGCATAGTATAAAGAACACCAGATTTTTTGTTGGGAGACAGGAAGTTGAGTTTTGACTGTTATTTACCAATTACATGACCCCGAGGAAGTCAATTTAGCCTCTATCGTTCATTCCTTTATTATTTGGTTGGGCAGATATATATATTGAATTCCTGCTATGCCGTCCATCGGGCTATGCACCAGGATAATAATGAGACATTCTTTTGGTTTTTATTAACCTCAGAACCTTAATTACTGCCAATAATCGTTGGCATTTGTTGAGTTTGATCTATGTGTCAGGCCATATGCATTTTATGTAAATGATGATACTAAATTCTCACAATGCTTCTAAGACAGTTATTATTATCCTTGTTTTGCCGATAGGGAAACTGAGGCTCACATAAGTTAGGTAACTTGTTCAAGGTCATGGAGCGAGTAATAGAACTAAGACATTCAGGCCCGAGCCTTAAAAGTTAACCACAGTACTCCACTGTGCCTCTTGATTGGCTAATCTGAAAATGTAGATAATGCCACTTAATGTATTTCATGAGGTTTCGTGGAAGTTTTTAGTAAGCTATAATGTGCCGTTAAATGCATTCAATTACTATATAATAGGTCAGCTGAATGGTGGAATAGACATAGTCCAGGGGTCCATGCTCACCTTCTCTGTGATTAATAAATTACGTAGCATAGACAAGTCACTACAGCTCTTTGAGTCTTCATTGCATCCGGTGACAAAATGGAGGGAATTATGGCCACCCTGACTTTCCTGAAGATTGTGGTAAGGATCAGAAGAAGTTGGGGATGTGAAATGTTGTGTATGATATAAAGGACTGTGAGAATTTAAGCTCTTTATAAACATAGTATGAACATTTCAGTTTTGATAGGCAAGAGGGACACTCATGTGGAATAGAATATTCCAAGGTGTTCTATCTTATAACCCCATATTTATTAATTCTGAGCATCTGAATCTTGACTTCCAAAGAAGTGAAGTTAAGCAGAAAGAGACACGGCATAGCTGTCTCATGAAACGTTAGAGTCACCATGTGACGTACATTTTGGAATGTGTTCCGTGGCAGTTTCCAGGTCTACCACGTAGATACTCTGGTTTATTGGCTCTAGACTGGGCTATAGGAGTCTAGGCTTTAACAGACACCCCTGCTCCAATTAATTCTGATTTAGGAAGAACTCAGACCATACTTTGTGAATCTTCCATCTTACTGAAGATGTTCCCTTTACAGATAGGACATGAGGATGACTGGCTTCCAGGGAGCACCCTTTCTAAAACACTTTCTTGGAAATGAATTCATTAATTCAACAAGTATTTACTGAGTATGTGCCGTGTGCCAAGAAGTGTCCCTGGTGCTGTGAATACAGCCGTGCACACACTTGCCCTGGTGGAGCTGATATTTTAATGTGGGGAGATGGACGGTAAAGTGATAAACACAGTAATAAATGACAGGGTGGGTCTGGCATTCAGGAAAGGCAGATACACGAAAGGAAATTAAGCAGGATAAGGGGATAGAGAGTTACAGGTGGGGCTGGCCTTCCTCATAAAGTGATGTTTGAATAGAAACGTGAAGGTAGTGAGAGGGGCTCTGCAGGTAACTAAGGATAATTTGGGGAAGAGGAAATAGATATGAAAGCTCTGAGACCCAAGTGTGCTTGGCATATTCGGAGAACAGGACGGAGGACATGGGCTAATGCACAGGAAGTAAGGGGTACACACTATTCGTATCCTCAAAAACAAAAATCTGCACCTGCTCCCAGCTCCCAATTTCTTAACCTGGCGTTCAGAGCCCTTTCCAATCTCCACTTTAATCTTTTCCCAACTATTCAACATGCATTCTCAGGTCCACCGAACCTCCCCAGGCTTTGCATGGACTCCCTCCCTCTGGGTCTTCCCTGCCCTTGGGTCTCCCTGAGTCTCTCTAAAGCAGTGGCTCTCAACTGTGGGTAGTTTTGCCCCCAAGGTGCATTTGGCAATGTCTCCAGACTTTTTTTTTTTTTTTTTTTTTTTTGCTGTACGCGGGCCTCTCACTGTTGTGGCCTCTCCCATTACGCGCAGGTTCAGCGGCCATGGCTCACAGGCCCAGCCGCTTCGCGGCATGTGGGATCTTCCCGTACTGGGGCATGAACCTGTGTCCCCTGCATCAGCAGGCGGACTCCCAACCACTGCGCCACCAGGGAAGCCCTCTCCAGACTTTTTTGGTTGTCATATTTGGAGAGTCCTATTGGACATTTAGCGGATAGAGGCCAGGAATAATGCTAAATGTCCTGCAGTGCACAGGACAGGCCCTGCAACCAAGAAATACTTGAGCCGACATGTCGGTAAAACCGAGACTGAGAGACCCTACTCTAAGACCTCCCCATTCTTCAAATTTGAGGCCTCTTTTGTGCAGCTTCCGGAAGCCCCTAACTCCAACCCTTCAGAATTCTCTCTCTGAATTCTGTGGACCTTCTATACTGCCTTTCATCGCGATATCTATCCTGACATGATTATGTGCACAAGTTTGGGAATTATACAGCATGGATTTCCTTCTCAGTTCTATCTGTCTCTGTGAACTTGGGTCCATTATTTGACTTTTCTGATGTACCTTTTCCTTATCTGTAAAGCAGGACATTGTTGGGACAATTAAATGAGTTAGTGCGTGTAATTCCCTTACCATAGTGCCTGATGCAGGGCCTAATTTCTTATTATCATGAGAACCATTATTTAATTCCCTTAACTGGTTTGCATGACCCTTGCAACCAGTAATTATATGTTATAGTTATATCTTTTATACTTTCTTGTATCCCCAAGGCCAGATGAATTAGAGTTGTTACCAGGATTTTCTTGGTAATTGTGAGCTTTGAGTAAGTCTTTGGTATCTTCTCAAAGAATAGACTCCAAAGCTGGGAGTTCAGGGTAAGTGCATCTCCTTTTGAGAAATTAAACTGCTCTCTTAGGTTAGTGAATCAACTCCTCCAGCTTACCAAATACTGATTCTTGATTCAGGACAAATCCATCACTAGGGCTGCACCTGAGTTTCTGAGGGTAGCTTTCCTCTTTTCCGTGTTAAGATAAGAAAGATAGAAAAAAGATGGTCAGAATAGAAGTTAAGGACAGGCTGAACCAAATAAGAAGCAGGATTCTGTAGGGCATTGATAGGAAAAAGAAGGTCAGAATAGAAGTTAAGCACAGGCTGAACCCAATAAGAAGCAGGATTCTGTGGGGCCTTGATAGAGGAAGCAGGAAAGAGAAGTGATAACTGGTCTGAGGACAGAGTGAAAGCTGTTCATTTACAGGGTGCAATCCTATATGACCCCCTTTAAAACTAAACAATCCACTGGTATAATTTCAGTGGACTTTTGGTTGAATATGTGTCTCTCTCCCATCTTTCCTCCTGAGTAACTTGCTGGTTTTCCAACTTGCAATCTAGAGATCAGAGCAGTAAAACAAGACAAGCAGAGGCTAAGATGTTTGTGTAAGCAGATACGCATTACTTCACTGCCACCTAATTTATTTTTGAGCTAAGTCACGATTTTAAGCCAGAGAGCTCCCTTAAATCGAGAGAGACTTACAGAGCTCCAAACAGAAGGAGAAACTGTGAGTTTCTCCTTCCTCAGTCTAACATAGGGCTTCCAAGAGGCGTCAGGAAGGGGTGGGCTTTCTTTTATGGGCAGAAACAGGGTCCAGAGGGGCCACTGGAGACTGGGAAAGGCCTCTGTCAGTGGAATATGTATGCTCCAACTGCAGTGGCTTTTTTTTTTTCAGTTCTGAGAACATCTTCCTCTTTTTCTTCCTTTGGGATGCTTCCACCTGCTTCCTGGTCCACTTGATTCTGTCCAAAGCCTGCTCACCCTTCACTCGCAACTTGAACATCTCTTCCTCAAGAAAATCTTCCCTTGCCGCCCTTGCCCAGGTTGTTCTCCTCTCATTCAGTTCCTTAGCAGCCTCCACTGATCCTCCCTAATGCTTTCACAGTTGTAGTAAGTGTAAATCCTGTTTCCCTCCCTACCTTGTAAACTCCAATAAGAGCCGTGACCAAGACTGTCCTGTTCATCAGTCAATTTTCTGTGCTCACAACAGTGCCTGGAACATGGTAGTCTCCCAATAAAATTTTATTGAGTGGATCAATGAAGTCGAAGTTTTAAGTCTTGGGTTAAAGCCCAACTCTCTCATTGGCCTGCTATGTGACCTTGAGCAAATGTTTTCTTCTATAAAGTAGTTCACAGCTCCAAACATTTTATGTGCATGATTTTATTTAGTCCTCACCACAGCCCAAGAGATGAACACTATTTGTTATCCACATCTTGTGGCTGAGAACACTAAGACTCAGAGACGTTAAATATTGCGTCCAAGTTTACACAGTATTCAAGTCACCACGTCGTAGCGATGCTTCCATTTCCCTTCCTGTAACGTGAAGGTGTGAAGCTAGATAACTTCTGAGATCCCTTCCTTCGAAGTTTGCAATTCTGATTTTAAACCGGCACCAGTAGGATAGAGTGACTCAGGGTGGCTATAGAAAGATTACATGTGGAATCTAAAAAAAAAAACCAAAATAACTTATATACAAAACATAAATAGGCCCACAGACCACAGATGTAGAAAACAAACTTATGGTTACCAAAGGGGAAAGGGGAAGGGAGGGATAAATTAGGAGTTTGGGATTAACATATATACACTACTGTGTATAAAATAGGTAACCAACAAGGACCTACTGTATAGCACAGGGAACTCTACTCAGTATTTTATAATAACCTATAAGGGAAAAGAATCTGAAAAGGAATATATATATATTCACTTTGCTGTGCACCTGAAACTAACCAACACTGTAAGTCAAGTATACTGCAAAAAATAAATATTTTCCAAAAAAAATTATCATAATGATCTAGGTCTGGGGACGTGAGGACCAGGGGACAGGAAAAGGAGAGGGTCCACTACTAAAAGGTGATGAGTCTGTTTTTGTTCCAATCTATCCAACAAGTTAAATGACTCCGGCAAGCTTTAGCAACTGGCGTAGCACTTGCTTTACAAGATTTGACAAAGGTCAGACAGCAGTCCATAGTTTGCCGAAAGCTAATGATACATTCTGAATGTAGCATATCATTTATAGGCACTCTCTCTCTCTCACTCCCTTTCACCCACACCCTTATTTTTTATCTTCCTTTTATCTGGAATTTCTTGCTTTTCGACAGCAAAGCAAATGAGCTATGCCCAGTGAAGAATGAAAGCACAGCTTCTGTACCTTGCTCTGCTCACTGCCTCTGTCGAATCATGCATGACTTCTGAGTAAGGGGAAAAGACTTTGGGTGTGAAGTGAGAAATACACAGTGTCCCCAGCTCTCCTGGCGGTCTCCATCTGGCTTTGGAGAAGTTTGGGTTCAGAGAGACTGTCATAAGCAAGGATAGTAACGATATTAAGGGACAAAGTAAGCCACCAGGAAAATGGGCAATGAGAACTTCCCTTGGATTTCTATGGGTTGGCATCATGGGCAATGGGGAACGTAGATGCTGACTGAGCTGCTGATGTTGTGGATCCCTTCTCGGCTCTGTCACCTATTCCTGTGACCTTGACAGATTCCCTTTTCTGGGCTCAGTGCTTCCGCATCTATAAAAAGAAGATAATGGAGCATCTCAGGGGTGTAGAGGCTTAATTATCGTTTGCAGAGGACTGGATATTCTTGGATGAATGGTACAATCAAGGTGCTGTGCAAAATATTATAATTTTGCATGTCAGTTAGCAAGATGGCTTACACCTGCCACTGCATATTGGGCAAGTCTTAATTAAGGACTTGCTGTAGATAGAGGGAGGAAGAAATCTGAGTCAGGAGAATGGCCATTCCGTGGAGCTAACAGTTTTTCAGTCCAATTAACCATACTTCAAATTTCATATTATTCCTAGTGTTAGCTACTATGGCAGATTAAAGATGACCACAAATTCTCTGATTCTCTTCCTAGCAATAAGTAAAATCTGTTTCCCCTTCACTTGAACCTAGGCTGGCCTGTGATCACAGCAGCCGTAGTTCATGTGAATCGATCCACCAATGTGCCCGGCCGTGCTAAACCTATTACCCATTTAGTACTTCTCAAAGCTCCGTGAGGTAGGTAGAGTGATCAGTCCCGTTTTACAGGTGGGGACACTGAGGCACAGAGAAGTTTGATATTTGTGCATGTAAGAATCATATTTAGAACCCATGCAGTTTGCTTGTAAAATCCACGCTCTTCACCACGATGAATGCATGTGTAAAATGTTATGAAAAATGTCAGTGATTATCATTGTTATAAGTGCTGAACAGTGTGGAATTGGTGGTTGCCTCTTGGGGCTAAACCTCAAGCCAAAAGCGACACTGTGTTTGGCCCACTCTGGTTGCAGTAAGCATCTTGTAACAGATGTGCTTCACCCTGGCAGGGGGCTGACAGGATGATAGAATATTTCTCCCAGGTTGGCAGGGTGGGCATAGACAAGGCAGAAGGAGAGAAAAAAAAAAAACCCAAAGGTTAAACCATCTGAAGATTTCCCAGAGCAAATGCCTCTCTTTCATGCCAAACATTAGCTGGCATTTAAAGAAAATTATATAACCATGCAATTTCTATATAATAAATTGGCTTACAGCTGGTGCTGTATGTTTCATATCTTTTTAAGAACTAGAACAATATGTTGGTAGAATAAACACAGTTGTACTTGAGCACGTCAAAATTGAGATAGATATTAAAGTTTGCCTGTATCCTATTGTGTGTAACAATAGGAGTATTAGAGTCATTTTTACTGATTATAGTAATACATGTTGCTCTTGAAATGAACAGCTTCACTTATAAAAAAAAATCATGAGTATTATAGCTTCTTTGCATGATAGTAGTTCTTCATACATTTTTAATGTTCTAATCTGGAAAACTCATTGACATTTCATGTTGGAGATATGTGGGGTGCTGTGTTACGGTGTGGCCACTTAGGGACGAGAGCATGTGAAGACGGTGGGTGAAGGGGATGGGCGTAGGGAGGGTGGAGGCCCGGATGCAGTTCTAGTCATGCTGAATCAAACTGTTCAGAACTCAGCTCTTTACTGATAAATATGGTAATTTAGGAGGGATTAAAAACTAACATTTGCATAACGTCCTATAGTTTGCAAAGGCTTTTGCATACTTTCTTTCACTTGACCTTGGAGTTTATTATCCCCATTACAAATGTAGAAGACACGTGACATCCCTAAGTTTGTACCATTAGGTTCTGGAAGATCCAGGATTTTTTGTTTGTTTGTTTTTTTGGGGGCTATGCTGCACGGCTTGTGGGATCTTAGTTCCCTGACCCGGGATTGAACCTGGGCCCTGGGCAGTGAAAGCATGAAGTCCTAACCACTGGCCTGCCAGGGAATTCCCAAGATCCAGGGTTTGAACATCTGTTATCTGACTATAAAATTTTTGTTTGTCATATTGCATTTTGCTCTTTCTGATATAATTACTATTTTGTCTCATTCTATGACAGGGAGTAGAAACAAAAGATTTGGCCCTTAAATCCAATGATATTGCTAGTGGTTTTAATATCAGCTCAGCTGACAAAAATAATGTAGTTTATCTTTCCAGAATTGTAATATTTAACACTCTTGGTATTCATTCATTCATTCTACCAATATTTATTTAATATCTAACATGTGCTAAATGCCTTATTAAACATTAGAGTTACTATATTATTATCAAGATAATTATTAAGCTCTGATAATCTTCAAGATGAAGTAGCACTATCCAATGTAAATTGATGCATACTTTTTCAGAGGACAATTTGAGAGTATCTTAGAATTTTGAATGCACAAATTCTTAAACCCAGAAATTTCACTTCTTGCTGTCTATCACAGAAAAACACTAGCATGTATGCACAAAGAGTCACATGTGAGCCCAAAGAGACATGTACAAGGGTATACATTGCAAAATTATTTATTATAGCAGAAAGCAAAGCAGCCTAAGTTTTCCATTAGGAGTATGGTTAAGTAATCTGTTAGAATAAATACAAGTGGAAGAATACTATGCAAGAAATTTTAAAATGAGGTAAATCTGTATGTGGTGGCATATCAAAATTTCCAAAGCTTATTGCTGTGTGAAAAGAGAAAAAATACTTACAGTAGATATAATTGATGTTTTTTAAAAATCAGGGAAACAATAGTCTCTAGCTATCTATTTATCAATCAAGAGGTACATATAAACATACAGAGAGCCAGAAACACACATATACACACACCCGAAAATGGTCTGGAAAATTACATTCCATACAAATTGTTACCCATGTTTGGTAGGGCCAAGGGTTGGAGGATTAAGATAAAGGTAACAGATAAAGGTTCTGCTTTATCTGTACTTTGTGAATTTTTTACTCAAAGAACTAAAATTAAAACAAAAACTATTTCATCTCATATGCTAAAGTGAAGAATACATTTCTCAGAGGTGACAAATCTAAGCTCTGTTTCTTACTCAGTTTGGGCTGCTGTAATAAAGTACCATAGACCAGTGGCTTATAAACAACAGAAATTTATTTCTAACAGTTCTGGAGGCTGGAAGGCCAAGATCAGGTACCAGCATGGTCAGGTTCTGGTGAGAGCCCTCTTCTGGGTTGCAGACTGCTGAGTTCTTATTGTATTCTCACATGGCAAAAAGAGGGCAAGAGAGCTCTGTGGAGTCCCTTTTATAAGGGCACTAATCCCATTCATGAAGGCTCCACCCTTTTGACTTGTTTACCTGCAAAGGCTCTACCTTCTAATACCATCATACTGGGATTTCTACATATGAATTTTGCGGGGGACACAAACAACCTATTGCCTTCTAAAATATTTAGCAGTGTTGCATATGCATAAGAACACAGCTTTAATCTAGACCCAAATTAGTCTCCTTTATCTTCTCACACTGAAATGGCCAGAAGGAAATGAAAATCACCAATAATATATTGGCTGGTTTTCTGATAAAAGAAAACTGTTTTCTCATTTTAAATGGTAAGCTTTTTCTTTGGACCTTTGCATATAATTTTGGAAAGCTGGTTGGCGTGTCTATGATGTTAGCTGGGCTGTGGTAATTATACCTTCTGGGAGCCATATCCTGATTTCAGGTGTGTGTGTGTGCTTAGCCAACGTCAATAGCTTTTTGGAAAGTCGAGTGACCTTCAATGAAATGTGATTGATTTAACACAGAGACTTATCTATGCTCTTTCTGAAATATCACATTAAAATGACTAAGTAAGGTAAATAAATAAAAACATAAGTGAATTTAGCAGCAATGGAGGTACGCCACTCAGGTCGCCCTTCAAGAGGAGCAGGTGTGAGCGATGTCATTGGCTGATAGGCACCAGCTATTGTACCATCAGATCTGCCATGTCATGCACATTGAGACCACGCTCCCACTGTGGTGCTCCCAGGCACTGACTGAGCATGACAGGGGAACTAGAGCCAGGGCATTTATGTCCCAAGCAGGACTTCTCTAATGGACTATTTATTCATTCATTCATTCAGTCATTTGTTCATTTATTTATGGCTGCGTTGTGTCTTCATTCGCGGGCTTTCTCTAGTTGTGGCGAGCGAGGGCTACTCTTCATTGCTGTGCACGGGCTTCTCATTGCTGTGGCTTCTCTTGTTGCAGAGCATGGGCCCTAGGCACGCAGTTTCAGTAGTTGTGGCACACAGGCTTAGTTGCTCCACGGCATGTGGGATCTCCCCGGACTAGGGCTCGAACCCATATCCCCTGTATTGGCAAGCAGATTCTTAACAACTGCTCCACCAGGGACGTCCCTCTAATGGCCTTTCTTTGCTTGGAAACTCCCCCATGGCCTGGCCAGGGCTTCGTTAGAACTGCACTGTATTCTGATGCTCTTCTTACCCAATCCTCCTTCCCTCTCTCTCTCCTTTCAGAGGCGTCAGAATCCCACCACAGGCTAAAGCCTCTCCCTACCTCTTCTTCCTCTCTCTCCCTTATCCTTTACAGATTTTCCCTCTAATCTTGCAAGTCTAATTCCATCTTGTCGTCTGCTTCTCAGAGGACCTGAACTGACCCAATGTATAAACGAGATTTAGATCCCAACAGCAATGAGAATGGGAGAGGAGGTTCCAGCGGACTTCGATCATAGTTAGGAAGATAGGAAGTAGGTAAATGAGTGGCAACTGATTTAGCAGAGTGGAGAAATCTCTAAACTCTCTGTCATGGAGGTTGGAGTGGGAAGCATGTGATTCAAGCTGAAGAACTCTAGAAAGAGTGGAATTGGGAGCTTCAGGTAGCTCTCAAATGTGTGATTCATAAAGGGGCTAACATCAGGGGACTGATGGAAAGTCTTAAAAAGGAACAATTATAATATATTTTTATATGTATATTTTTTAATTAATTTATTTGGCTGCGTCAGTTCTTTAGTTGCGGCATGGGGGATCTTCGTTGTGACAGGTGGGCTCTTCGTTGCAGCGTATGGGCTTCTCTCTAGTTGTGGCACATGGGTCCAGAGCGCACGGCCTCAGTAGTTTTGGCACGCAGGCTCTAGAGAGCATGGGCTTAATTGCCCCGTGTCATGTGGGATCTTAGTTCCCCGACTAGGGCTTGAATCCACATTCCCTGCATTGAAAGGCAGATTCTTAACCACTGGACCACCAGGGAAGTCCCGGAACAATTATAATAGAACACAAGGTCCTTCAGTCCTCCCAGACAGGAAAGAGAGAGGTTCAATCTCTAGAGAAGTTAGAGCAGAAAGGTTCTCCACCCCGGGGGCATCAGGCACAGCTAAGGCAAAACAGGATGTCTGCATAGGTGAGGGCTTGAGGGTTTCTCTATTAGACTTCCAGAACACTGGCACCAGGCTTATATAATACAGGCAGAAGACTGGAGGCTTTCCCTTGGGAAAACTTGTTTATGAAAAAAATAAAGTGACACTGACATCAAGGGCCCCCCCCACAAGGAAGTTCAAGGCCATTGCTTGTTCACCCTATAATGCCCCAGTCACACAGAGGTTTCTATCAGCTTTTTAATGCCTCTCTCTTAAGTACTGCTGAACAACCAAGGTTAACCAGACACGAAAACACAAAACAAGGAAATGGGAAAAAAAAGAATGTGAGAGAAAACAGAGACATGACAGAGAACAAAATAAAATCTAAATAAACCCAATCATAAAAATTCTTAGATAACAGAAGGAATAGCAGCCATGAAACAAAAATAATGTTTAAAGAAGAAAGAGGTATTAGAAATTAAAACTATTATAGCAGAGATTATTATTTTACTGGAGGAGTATGGAGCTCAAGCTATGGGGTTTTTTCCCCCCGTAAAATAGAACAAAAAGACAGAGAGAGAAGACGTGAGAAAGTATTTAAAAATTGGAGAATTTGTGTAAGAGGACTAACTTCTGACATCAACAAACTCAGAATGGGAGGACAGATACATTGAGGGGAGGGAGTTAGTAAAGAAATATAGGAAGATTTCCCAGAAAAGAAGCAGGCATGACGTTTCAGGTTGAAAGTCCCTCTGAGGGCTGCACATAGCAATGCAAGACCCACATGAAGGCTTTAGAGCACCTGGGATAGAAAATGTTCACAGCTTTCAGAAAGAAACTGGGAATGATCTGGGTTGAGTGGCTCACCAGCATAACTGGAAGTGAGATGACAATGGGATGATACTTTTAAAATTCTCATCAAAAGTGGTTGACACATTCAGCCCGTGCGGCATCGCGGCGGCCGTCCCTCCTGGGCGCCCAGGGCCGTCACCGGCCGTCACATATGTGACCGCCAACCCCCAGTTCCTTCAAACCACGGCAGTACCACCCCAGTGCCCGTGAAGGTGGGATCCCCTCTGATTACGGCTCATGCAATCATGGGGGAGTCGCGGGGGGTACGACCCAGCACCTGCACAGGACGGCTTCCTGCCGGGAGGACGGCAGCGCACCATCTACCTGGAGAAGCGTGATCCACCAGGCGGTGAATGATGTGACCTCCATTTTCTTCAGTAAATCATTTGGCGACTGTGGTCTGCGATGTATTTAAGAGGTGGAACATTTCAGACTTGTCATCAGCAGTTCCTCTGTCACCCTGAAATCAGTGGTAGGGCCGAGGGGGGATGGTGATCTCAAGTTGCCCAAGGGATGAAGAAAATGCACACTTCACACCAAAAAAAAAAAAAAAAGTGGTTGACAACCTAGAATTGTATATCCAATGAGACTGTGAGTAAGTGTAAACTAACAATATTTTTAGTGAAGCAAGTTCTCAAAAAATGTATCTACCAAGCATCTGTTGTCAGGAAGTTATTGGAGAGTGTGCTCCCGTAATGAGAGAGTAAATCAAGAAAAAGAAGAAACAAAGCAGGGGATCCAACAAAAGAGTGAGAAATTCCCAGATCATGGAGAAGGAAAATCTCAGCACAGCATCTCTACAGCAGGCTTGGAGAGTAACCAGCTGAGCTAAAACTGGGAAACAGAGGGTTTCAGGAGGGTTTGTCTCCAAGAGAAAAAAAAAATGAATTGGATAGATTCACTCATATATTTGACCCCTATTAAGGAACAGAGATTTGGGGGAATATGTAGAAAGCTGAGCAAACAAAGCAGCAATTATTAACTCCTGGAAACACAGATTTTGTATCAGAGAGGAGTTATAACTACAAAATGCTGTGTGGTACAGCTGTTAACATATAACCAGAATCATAGTGATGTGAGCACTGCTATTGGTTAGCCTAAGAGGTATTATATGATGCTAACGGGAGGATGGGGAGAAGGGAAATTGGTATAGGAAGAAAGAGGATTTCAGAGAGCGAAATGGTCATCTTCTCTAGTAGGATCAATAAATAACAGTGTAAATGGGAAATAAATTAAGAATGGCAGTATAAGCATGTTCTTTATAAATATGAAAGGTAAATAACAGAAGAAACATCTTAGGGATTTGAAGGTGGCTACCTGTAAGGAGCTGGAATTGGAGGAGAGAAGGGTAGAGCAGGAGACAGCGCTTTTTATGTTTAAGCCTTGTAGTATTTTTTACTTTCTAAAACATACCAAATACTACTTCGATAAAAATTTAAAAATAAATTTTATAAAAGGTTAAAAGGTGTGGGTTGGAAAAATGAGGAGAGAAATATCTCTCCCTGCCACAAAAGATTTTTTGAGGTAAATTCTTTCCAGCTTCTGTGTCCCCTTCATTCATCTTCTGATGTGCTTTGGGGAAGACAGTAAAATAGACACTTTCAAGATCAAAAGTTCTGAATTTACCTTCTTTGCTTTGTTTCTAAACCCATGAAACTTTTTGTGCACTCTTTGATTTTTTTAACAAAAATCTTTCAGATTTTGGTAAAAATCAATGATCACAACCATAAAAATTGAAGTGCTGATTTTAGTCAATGTCCTGTATATGCAAACAACCCTCTGGCAATACAATGAAAAAAGATTCAGTAATTCAATAAAATATGAATTCAGGAGAGAAAAGCCATTGAGGTCTTTCTCTGGAGCAGGCACTGAACCCAGCACTTTCCTGGCATTATCTCATTTAAGTCTCACAACAACTCCAGGGGTAGGTACAGTGGTCATCACTTTGAGGGCTTTGCAAGCCTAGCACTGTCTTAATTGCACACCTCTTTCTCCTCAAAATGCTATAGAGCCTTGCAGTTCCTATGGTAGGAGGAGCAAAAGGGAGCATGCTACCTTAATCTAATTAGATCTCCTATCTAATTTGATCCTCATAAAGACTTTGGAATGAATGTAAGGCAGGCATTAGTTTCTCCATTTTACAGACAAGAAAAATGATGCTTAAGTAAATTGAATGATTTGTGGACATACCCAGAGTAGTAAGTGACATTGCTGGAAAGAGCACCAGTCCTTTGATGCCAAGCCCAGAGGAAGTTCCTCAATTAAAAAGAGAGATTTTTTCCTTCGTTGTGGTGAACTTTACGCTCTTCTACTCAAACTGTGATGAGCCCAGAGAAGCTGTGTACCCAGGCCACACCCTTACGTCTTTTCTAGAGCTCAGACCAGGGAGAATCTGTATCTATACAAAATCTCTGGATCTGGTTTTCAAAAACTATCTATCTATCTATCTATCTATATATATATATGAAGTTTTTTTTTTCTGTTACACAATGATGTTCCATTTTTATACAATTGAAAGTCAGTATTATTTCAATCAGCTTGGGCTCATTTCTGCTAATTTATGCCCTTAAACATCCAAATGCCATATTTCTAGCAGGAGCCTGGGAACGAAAATCACATGTAGAATCAGAATGCTCTCAGGTCCATTGTGTATAACTGGAGAGGAGGGAACCTTGCAGGGGAGCTCTTAAATTCCAGAGCAAGACTATAATTAGCTGTAATAGGACCCAGAGTAACTTCTCTGCCATAATTCTCAACAGGAAAACAATTATATTGCAGCCATATAACTAGACAGACATGCTGTAAATACAAAACATTCTGTGGAAATATACGCTCTATATTTCTAAATACATGGAAAATTAAGTCAGACACTTCTTTGCTAATTGTAATTCAATGCAGTATTCCTCTCTTTCTTTTCCTCAACATTTTTTTCCTTTCCTGCCCAGCTATAGATTTTCCATTTTAACATGTATGGTTAAGAAAGGCATATCTCACTTAGGAAATATAATAAAGAACGCAATGATGAACTTAAAAATCTGGTATGTTCCAGAGAAGCGATCTGGGGTGAAGAGAGCCCTAGCCTGGAATATGGGAGACAGGATTTTTTTCAATTGAGATGTAATTGACATATATAACATTGTATTTGTTTTAGGTGTACAACATAATGATTTCATATTTGTATATATTGTGAAATGATCACTGCATAAGTTTAGTTAACATTTATCACCACATATATTTACAAATTTTTTTTCATATAAAAAGAACTTCTGAGATCTATTCTCTTAGCAACTTTCAAACATGTAACAGTATTATTAACTATAATCACGGTGCTGTATGTTATATCCCCAGGACTTATAACTGGAAGTTTGTACCTTTGACCACCTTCACCCATTTTTCCCATCCCCATACACCCTAAAGCAACCACCAGTCTGTTCTCTATGTATCTATGAGTTTGGTTTCTTTTTTATATTCCACATATAAGTGAAGTCATACAGTATTTGTCTTTCTATCTCTGACTTATTTCACTTAGCACGCTGCCCTCAGGGTTCATTCATGTTGTCGCAAATGGCAGGATTTCCTCCTTTTTTATGGCTGAATAATAATATAATATAATATAATGTAATATAATATACTAATGAATACATATATATATATACATATATACACTACCTTTTCTTCATCCATTCATCCATCCATGCTTAGGTTGTTTTCATGTCTTGGCTATTGAAAATAATGTCACTGGACATGGAGTAGCAGATATTTTTTGAGATGGTGATTTGGTTTCCTTCAGATAAACACCCAGAAGTGGAATTGCTAGATTATATGGTAGTTCTATTTTTAATTTTTTTAGGAACCTCCACACTGTTTTCCATAGTGGCTGCACCAATTTACATTCCTACCAACAGCGTGCGAGGGCTCCGTTTTCTTCACATCCTTGCCAGCACTTATTTCTCGTCTTTTTGATAATAGCCATGCTAATAGGTATAAGGTAATATCTCACTGTGGTTTGATTTGCATTTCCCTGATGATCAGTGATGTTGAGTATCTTTTCAACTACCTGTTGACCATTTTATATCTTTGTTGGAGAGACAGGATTCTTTATTTAGCCCTACCCCTAGTCTCTTTATTTAGCCTTACCCCTAGGCCAATCATTTTATCCCAGAGCTATAAAATGGCACTTTACACACCAAGTCTGACAAATAGATGAGAGATGTCTTTGTTATAAACTGTACAGTAGTTGTGAAAAACAAATGGAGCGAATATTCAAAAACCAAGGGATTTCACATAAAAATCTGGATTTGTGGCTTCTCACGAAGACATCAGAAGAGTGGTCCCACTGGGTCCACAATTCCTTATAGCAACTGTCAGTAGTAGACAGGTAGCCACTACTTCCTTTGAAAGAGTCAGATACCCTCCAGTCTGCCACAGAACTTGCTTGTGTCATTTTGCTCATTTAGAGTATCTGCTTCGTGATCAGTTTCCTCATCTGTACATGGGAGAGGGTAGATTGAATGTTGTAAGTTGTACTGCTTAAGTATCCATTCATCTTTGAAGACCTAAAATTCTGTAGCGGTACTGACTAAAAGACTGATTTGGAATTGACTAAAGGATACAAGGATGAAAAAAGCCTAAATTATGTACTTTTTCTTCTTTCAGTCTGTGTTCTTATGTTGCTGATAGTCTTCTTTTACTCTTGGGAGAAAAATCATGATAAATCATAGATGCCTGCAAAACCTGCAGTCTCTCTCTGCATGAGAATTTATACCAAGTTAAACGGATAGTTATTTACACATAAAGCTTTTTAAGCACTTAGAAATCTCTGGTTTTAGTGGGATTAAGTCAGAACCTTGACATCACTTTAACTGTTTTACTTTCCTATGACCTCTGTGGCTCGTATATAATCCTAAAATCCTAGCTATTCCAAAGGAATCATTTCCTCCTGCATTCTGTTCTACAAAGACTGTGCAGCAAAGAGCTCCACAGGCACCACAGAGGGAAAGAACAAATTCCTGAGTTCAAATGTGCTAAGTTCTATCCCACCTACAAAAAGCCTTGGTGTTCTTGATCCCACTCGTGGCTCCATGCAGAGAAAATGGACAAGGAAGCGTGGAATTCGATTTCATGGTAATAAAAGTTAGTTTCATGGCTCCTGCCGTGGCATGACTCCCTTTCAGGATGCATAAGGGCATAGAGGCTTTCACTAACTAGCAACGCTATGTGATCATCTTTGGTTGAATTATCCAAATGGAATTCTCAGTGTCCAAGTTGTTTTTTGTTTTTGTTTAATCTGGTTGGCTAAATACAAGTTGGCCTTCCATTACAGTATTTGGATGAAATGTATTACCCCCTAATTGATTAAAATACTTTTCTGTAGATTACTGGGGATTTTCTCTGTAGACAATAATGTTATATTCAATAACAATTGTTTTGTTTTTTTCCCTTTTCTATTTTCATACTTTTGTATACCTTTTATGATTTTTTAAAATCAAATTAATATCTGGGATAAGATTTCTACTACTGTATTCAATGGAAATGGTACTGGCCAAGATCTGATCTTAAATGGAATACCTTAAGAATTTATCATTATCTTAAATCTTTGTTGTGAGGTTTTTTGCTTGTTTGTTTGTTTTTTGACATGTGTTATCAAGTTAATGAAGTTCCCTCTATTTCTGTATGCTAAGAGTGTTTAACATGAGTGAATGTTTAATTTTATCTAATCTTCTTTTTCCCTGTATCTATTCAGAGGCATCACATGATTTTTCTCTTTTAATCGGTTAATGTAATCAGCTCCATTAATCAAAGTTCTAATGTTAAGTTAACCTTGAATTCCTAGGGATATCCCAACTTAGTCATGGTTTCTTAATTAACTGGATGCTTAACTCATTTACTTTTAGCCTTTATTTCTATAATGTATATTGAAGGATAGTTATGTATTGATATTTTCCTATAAATGTTCTCACTGTATCCTGTAAATTTTGATATGTAATATTTTAATTGATATTCAGTTTTAAATGTTTTCTAATTTCTATTATGATTTCCTATGTGCCATTAATTGCTTTTGAATTTTCAAATATATGGAATTTTATATTTTTCTGTAATATTTTTGTAATATTTAAAATTCTGACTTAATTGCATTGTGGTCAGAGAATATTTTGGTAGCAAAGTAATCATTTTAATTCATTCAGAATTACTTGTTAATTGTGTTATTTAAATCTTCTACATCTTAATTTTTTTTGGTGTGCTTGATCTACCAATTGGTGAGAATGTCCCTCACTATTATGGCAGATGTATAAAATTCTTTTGTGATTCTGCCCATCTTCATACATGTTGAAGTTACTAATTAGGTTCATATCAGTTTAAAATGGTATGTCTTTCTGGTGAGTTGAACTTTTTATCTTCAGTGCTCAACCTTTATCTTTATTAATGCTTTTTGTCTAAAGTCTAAATTGTCAATCATTAATATTGGTAGCCTAGTTTTCTTTTATTATTTTCCTAATGTGTACTTTTTTATATTATAACTTTTTATATAAAAATTCTTTTATATTATTAAATATAACTTACATTAGAAAGAGATCTACTATGTAGTTACAAGGAGATCATACAGCTGGGATGACCTTTCTAAGATGTTCCAACCTGGAGTAAGGGTATCTGCCCCTGTGATCCTGCACGTATCAGGCTGTCTCCAAGGAGAGGGATATATACTTCAGCTGAGAGTAGTTCCTTGGAAGGGGCACAGCTCTGAGCCATCAACAGAAAATACTCCTGGATGCTGATAGAATGGGTGACTTGATATTAAAGAGTGAATCTGGATGGTACATCAAATCATCCACTGCAGTTAATTGCAGGCACTATTCAGGTTTGCTTGCTTCAGACAGTAAGTTTATCATATCTAGCACCAGTTCCACAATAATTCTTTGTTAATTTTCCTAGAGTAATTTACAAGAATGAGATTAGCAAAGTGCACTATAGCCTTTGATACTGTAGCTGATCTCAAAGCCGTAACTGGGCTTCCCTGGTGGCGCAGTGGTTGAGAGTCTGCCTGCCGATGCAGGGGACGCGGGTTCATGCCCTGGTCCAGGAGGACTCCACATGCCGCGGAGCGGCTGGGCCCGTGAGCCATGGCTGCTGGACCTGCGCAACCAGAGCCTGTGCTCCCCGTCGGGGGAGGCCACAACAGTGAGAGGTCCACGTACCACAAAAAAAAAAAAAAGAAAAGCCGTAACTGATGCTCATTTTTTCCCTCCCTCCCTTCATTTACACGGTAGCAACCTCTTTTCCTCAGGTGTTTACCCAGTGAGATGACTCAGATGCTCTTTGATTAGTATGAGTCTCTGCTCATCATTTTCAGGCTGAGGCAGCTACACTTGTTCATTTGACTTCAAGATTGGCAAGGCAGTACCTAGAGATGCACTAGAGTGCCAGATATACCGTCCGCTGATGATCACTTCTAGCATGGTGACACTTCCTTGCCTGCTGGTTTGTTGGTAAAAGAAGCCTAAAGTGGCAATGTGGCAGTCATAACTTAAGTCTAGTAGAACATTTGCTGTGTGTTCTGGTGGAAACATTGTACTCTTAGAACCAGGACTCCTAGATCTTCACAGCATAGTGTTTTGAAAATGGTAAGAAAAGGTTTCCCAAGTTGCTCTCTGAGAGTGATAGTAAGCAGGGCCACTTCTTAGTTCCACTTCTTAGTTCCTGGACCATGTATGCTATCTGTTGCGGACAGAGCACCATATAGTGATCATTGGTTATGATGTACTTCCCTTAATCACAGTGTATCATCTCCAAGCTGCTCCCTCAGCCATGCCTTCAAAAGGCCATTTTATCACTCTCTCAGGCCATCAGCTTCTAAGTAGAAGGTATGTGACAGGACTGTGGTCATTTGCCAACTGCTTTTCTTCCTTGGTCCAAGGCAGTGTTACATGGGATTCCCCTGCTGATGGACCAAATACTCTGTGAGTTCTCATGTAGTGGTGCTAGTTGAGACCCTGTGGGAAGGAAAGGCAAATCCATTACCAGGAGTATTTTAAAATTTGCATCAAGATGAATTGCTGGGTTCAAGATGGTGGAGTAGAAGGACATGCCCTCACTACCTCTTGCGAGAGCACTGGAATCACAACTAACTGCTGCAAAATCATTGACAGGAAGACACTGGAACTCACCAAATAAGATACCCCACATCCAAAGACAAAGGAGAAGCCACAATGAGATGGTAGGAGGGGCACAATCACAATAAAATCAAATCCCATAACTGCTGGGTGGGTGACTCACAAACCGGAGAACACTTATAACCACAGAAGTCCACCCACTGGAGTGAAGGTTCTGAGCCCCACATCAGGCTTTCTAACCTGGGGGTCAGGCAACGGGAGAAGGAATTCCTAGAGAATGAGACTTTGAAGGCTAGCAGGATTTGACTGCAGGACTTTGAAATGAATGGGGGAAACAGAGACTCCACTCTTGGAGGGCACACACAAAGTAGTGTGCACATCGGGACCCAGGGTAAGAGCAGTGACCCCACAGGATACTGAACCAGACCTACCTGCTATTGTTGGAGGGTCTCCTGCAGAGGCGGGGGGTGGCTGGTATCTCACTGTGAGGACAAGGACACTGGCAGCAGAAGTTCTGGGAAGTACTCCCTGGCATGAGCCTTCCCAGAGTCCGCCATTAGCCCCACCAAAGAGCCCAGGTAGGTTCCAGTGTTGGGTCGCCTCAGGCCAAACAACCAACAGGGAGGGAACCCAGTCCCACCCATCAACAGACATGCAGATTAAAGTTTTACTGAGCTCTGCTCACCAGAGCAACAGCCAGCTCTACCCACCACCAGTCCCTCCCATCAGGAAATTTGCACAGGCCTCTTAGATAGCCTCATCCACCAGAGGGCAGACAGCAGAAGCAAGAAGAACTACAATCCTGCAGCCTGTGGAACTAAAAACACATTCACAGAAAGATAGATGAGATGAAAAGGCAGAGGGCTATGTACCAGATAAAGGAACAAGATAAAACCCCAGAAAAACAACTAAATGAAATGGAGATAGGCAGCCTTCCAGAAAAAGTATTCAGAATAATGTTAGTGAAAATGATCCAGGACCTCAGAAAAAGAATGGAGGCAAAGATCGAGAAGATGCAAAATGTTTAACAAAGACCTAGAGGAATTAAAGAACAAAGAGATGAACAATACAATAACTGAAATGAAAACTACACTAGAAGGAATCAAGAGAAGAATAACTGAGGCAGAAGAACGGATAAGTGACCTGGAAGACAGAATGGTGGAATTCACTGCTGCGGAGCACAATAAAGAAAAAAAAATGAAAAGAAATGAAGACAGCCTAACAGACTTCTGGGACAACATTAAACGCAACAAAATTCACATTATAGGGGACCCAGAAGGAGAAGAGAGAGAGAAAGGACCCAAGAAAATATTTGAAGATATTATAGTCGAAAACTTCCCCAAATGGGAAAGGAAATAGCCACCCAAGTCCAGGAAGCGCAGAGAGTCCTATACAGGATAAACCCAAGGAAAAACATCCTGAGACACATAGTAATCAAATTGGCAAAAATTAAAGACAAAGAAAAATTATTGAAAGCAGCAAGGGAAAAATGACAAATAACATACAAGGGAACTCCCATAAGGTTAACAGCTGATTTCTCAGCAGAAACTCTACAAGTCAGAAGGGAGTGGCATGACATATTTAAAGTGATGAAAGGGAAGAACCTACAACCAAAATTACTCTACCCGGCAAGGATCTCATTCAGATTCGATGGAGAAATCAAAAGCTTTACAGACAAGCAAAAGCTAAGAGAATTCACCACCACCAAACCAGCTCTACAACGAATGCTAAAGGAACTTCTCTAGCTGGGAAACACAAGAGAAGAAAAGGACCTACAAAAACAAACCCAAAATAATTAAGAAAATGGTAATAGGAACATACATATTGATAATTACATTAAAGGTGAATGGATTAAATGCTCCAACCAAAAGACACAGGCTCGCTGAATGGATACAAAAACAAGACCCATGTATATGCTGTCTACAAGAGACCCACTTCAGACCTAGGTACACATACAGATTGAAAGTGAGGGGATGGAAGAAGATATTCCATGCAAATGGAAATCAAAAGAAAGCTGGAGTAGCAATACTCATATCACATAAAATAGACTTTAAAATGAAGAATGTTACAAGAGACAAGGAAGGACACTACATAATTATCAATGGATCAGTCCAAGACGAAGATATAGCAATTATAAATATATGTGCACCCAAGATAGGAGCACTTCAATACATAAGGCAGCTGCTAACAGCTAGAAAAGAGGAAATTGACAGTTACACAATAATAGTGGGGGACTTTAACACCTCAGTTACACAAATGGACATATATCCAAACAGAAAATTTAAAAGGAAACACAAACTTTAAATGACACAATAGACCAGATAGATTTAATTGATATTTATAGGACATTCCATCCACAAACAGCAGATTACACTTTCTTCTCAAGTGTGCATGGAACATTCTCCAGGATAGATCACATCCTGGGTCACAAATCAAGCCTCAGTAAATTTAAGAAAATTGAAATCATATCAAGCATCTTTTCTGACCACAATGTTATGAGATTAGAAATCAATTACAGGGAAAGAAATGTAAAGAACAGAAACACATGGAGGCTAAACAATACATTAATAAATAACCAAGAGATCACTGAAGAAATCAAAGAGGAAATCAAAAAATACCTAGACACAAATGACAATGAAAACATGATGACGCAAAACCTATGGGATGCAGCAAAAGCAGTTCTAAGAGGGAAGTTTATAGCAATACAATCCTACCTCAAGAAACAACGAATATCTCAAATAAACAATCTAACGTTACACCTAAAGGAACTAGAGAAAGAAGAACAAACAAAACCCAAATTTAGTTGAAGGAAAGAAATCATAAAGATCAGAGCAGAAATAAATGAAATAGAAACAAAGAAAACAATAGCAAAGATCAATAAAACTAACAGCTGGTTCTTTGAGAAGATAATCAAAATTGATAAACCATTAGCTAGACTCAACAAGCAGAAAGAGGGAGAGGACTCAAATCAATAAAATTAGAAATGAAAAAGGAGAAGTTAAAACAGACACCACAGAAATAGAAAGCATCCTAAGAGACTACTACAAGCAACTCTATGCCAATATAAAATGGACAACCTGGAAGAAATGGACGAATTCTTAGAAAGGTGTAAACTTCCAAGACTGAACCAGGAAGAAATAGAAGATATGAAGAGACCAATCACAAGTACTGATATTGAAGCTGTGATTAACAATCTTCCTGCAAACAAAGGCCCAGGACCAGATGGCTTCACAGGTGAATTCTATCAAAGATTTAGAGAAGAGCTAACACCCATCCTTCTCAAACTCTTCCAAAAATTGCAGAGGAAGGAACACTCCCAAACTCATTCTATGAGACCACCATCACCCTGATACCTAAACCAGACAAAGATACTACAAGAAAAGAAAATTACAGACCAATATCACTGATGAATATAGATGCGAAAATCCTCAACAAAATACTTGCAAACAGCATCCAACAACACATTAAAAGGATCATACACCATGATCAAGTGGGACTTATCCCAGGGATGTAAGGATTCTTCAATATATGCAAATCAATCAATGTGATACACCATATTAACAAATTGAAGAATAAAAATCATATGATCATCTCAATAGATGCAGAAAAAGCTTTTGACAAAATTCAGCAAACATTTATGATAAAAACTCTCTAGAAGGTGGGCATAGAGGGAACCTATCTCAACATAATAAAGGCCATATACGACAAAACCTCAGCAAACATCATTCTCAATGGTAAAAAACTGAAAGCATTTCCTCTAAGATCAGGAATAAGACAAGGATGTCCACTCTCACCACTCTTATTCAACATAGTTTTGGAAGTCCTAGCCATGGCAAGCAGAGAAGAAAAAGAAGTAAAAGGAATACAAATTGGAAAAGAGGAAGTAAAACTGTCACTGTTTGCAGATAACATGATACTATACATAGAGAATCCTAAAGAATCCGCCAGAAAACTACTAGAACTAATCAATGAATTTGGCAAAGTAACAGGATACAATATTAATGCACAGAAATCTCTTGCATTCCTATACACTAATGATGAAAAATCTGCAAGAGAAATTAAGGAAACACCCCCATTTACCATTGCAACCAAAAAATAATAAAATACCTAGGAGTAAACCTACCTAGGGAGACAAAATACCTGTATGCAGAAAACTATAAGACACTGATGAAAGAAATTAAAGATGATACCAACAGATGGATAGAGATATACCATGTTCTTGGATGGGAAGAATCAATATTGTGAAAATGACTATACTACCCAAAGCAATCTACAGATTCAATGCAAACCCTATCAAATTACCAATGGCATTTTTTACAGAACTAGAACAAAAAATCTTAAAATTTGTATGGAGACACAAAAGACCCCGAGTAGCCAAAGCAGTCTTGAGGGAAAAAAAACAGAGCTGGAGGAATAAGACTCCCTGACTTCAGACTATGCTACAAAGCTACAGTAATCAAGACAATATGGTACTGGTACAAAAACAGAAATATAGATCAATGGAACAGGATAGAAAGCCCAGAGATAAACCCACGCACCTATGGTCAACTAATCCATGACAAAGGAAGTACGGATATACGATGACGAAAAGACAGTCTCTTCAATAAGTGGTGCTGGGAAAACTGGACAGCTACATGTAAAAGAATGAAATTAGAACACTCCCTAACACCATACACAAAAATAAGCTCAAAATGGATTAGTGACCTAAATGTAAGACTGGACACTATAAAACTCTGAGAGGAAAACACAGGAAGAACACTCTTTGACATAAATCACAACAAGGTCTTTTTTGATCCACCTCCTAGAGTAATGGAAAGAAAAAGAAAAATAAACAAATGGGACCTAATGAAACTTAACAGGTTTTGCACAGCAAAGGAAACTACAAACAAGATGAGAAGACAACCCTCAGAATGGGAGAAAATATTTGCAAACGAATCAACAGACAAAGCATTAATCTCCAAAATATATAAAGAAATCATGCAGCTCAATATTAAAAAAACAAACAACCCAATCCAAAAATGGGCAGAAGACCTAAATAGACATTTCTCCAAAGAAGATACACAGATTGCCAAGAAGAACATGAAAAGCTGCTCAACATCACTAATTATTAGAGAAATGCCAATCAAAACTACAATGAGGTATCACCTCACACCAGTCAGAATGGCCATCATCAAAAAATCTACAAACAATAAATGCTGGAGAGGGTGTGAAAGAGAACCCTCCTGCACTGTTGATGGGAATGTAAATTGATACAGCCATGATGGAGAACACTATGGAGGTTCCTTAAAAAACTAAAAATAGAATTACCATATGACCCAGAAATCCCACTACTGGGCATATACCCAGAAAAACCATAATTCGAAAAGACACATGTACCCCAGTTTTCATTGCAGCACTATTTACAATAGCCAGGACATTGAAGCAACTAAATGCCCATCAACAGACAAATGGATAAAGAAGAAGTGGTACGTGTATACAATGGAATATTACTCAGCCATGAAAAGGAATGAAACTGGGTCATTTGTAGAGACGTGGATGGATCTAGAGACTGTTGTACAGAGTGAAGTAAGTCAGAGAAAAACAAATATTGTATATTAACACATATATGTGGAACCTATGTGGAATAATGGTACAGATGAACTGGTTTGCAGGACAGAAGTTGAGACACAGATGTAGAGATCAAACGTATGGACACCGAGGGGGGAACATAGTGGGGGTTGGTGGTGGTGGTGGTGGTGTGATGAATTGGGAGATTGGGATTGACATGTATACACTGATGTATATAAAGTGGATAACTAATAAGAACCTGCTATATTAAAAAATAAATAAGATAAAATACAAAAAAGAAAAAAAGGTGAATTGCTGCCCCTTCTAGGGTGAAGGAATCTAATATAATCAACTTACCACCAAATAGTTGGCTGAGCTCCTTGAACAGTGGCTGGATTGGGGGCTCACTGTGGTCTCTTTTGGTTGTACATTTGGCATTGGAAGTAGCTGGATCTGCCTTCCTGAGCAGCTGCCCTTAATCTTGGGCACATACCTAGCCACCATGGCTATTCCATTTGTGTTCACATTGTGCCAGCCCTGGGGTGGCCAGTGACCAAGGTTGGATGGTGTCAACTTGACAAGTCACCAGGTGCATTTGGCTGGTAGCGCCTTTTCCATTGTTGATGTTCTCTGGTGGTTATTAACACGTGAATCAAAGTTCCTACTCCCCCAGTTCATTCACAAACCTCTTCCTCAAACCTCTTCGTTTCTGACCTCCCAGTCTTTCTCTTTCCAGACCACTTTCTTCTCACACAAAGTGGGTGACCATATGCATCACCTAAAGCTCTGCCCATTGGATCATCCTGAGTGAGGCGGTAGTACAGCTACAGACCATTTTCAGCTCGGACCCCCGTATTGAGCTATCCAGCCCATGAACAAAGCTTGGCCTTTTCTTCTCTATTGGCTGGTCGCAAGGGACCTCCCTGCAGTGTGGTTATACATGTGAGTAGAGAGAGAAGCACCAGTACAACACGTGGGGATTTCATGGGAATCTGGGTTATCAGCTTGTGCTTCTTACTTATCCCTTTGGGCCCTGTTCATGCTTGATCCCATATGTACTGCTTCCATCTTATGGTGGATTGTTTCAGGACCTTCCTGAGCTTACAACTTGCTAGGTGTGAAAGAACCCAGCTCATGATGGGCGGTTCTGTCCCCATGGCCACTTGATGTCTCATGATTAGGGGCTCTACCTCTACCAGAGTTCATTTGCATGCCTGGAGAAGCTTTTCTAATGGTGTACAGTTCTCCGCTGCAAATGATATGGCCTTGCTCTACGACCCTGTTGTTCACGATGTGATTCTTCTTTGAGGATTATCATAACTCAGTCCAGTATCTTTTCCCACCCAGGTATCTTTAAAACCCAAATACTGTTATGTATGTGGCCCATCGGTCAGGGCTGTTTGCACCACATCTGCTATAGATGCCTTTACCGCTCTGGGCCCTACTCAGTGGAGGCAGGATTCCAGGTTCCTTGACAGATGGTTCAAAGCAACATTCTTAAGCGTGAATTATCATTCTATTGCCTTTCGGCTCCAAATTTACCATTTATCACCCTGCTTATGATGCTGATACTGTATCTTATAAAGGTTTTTCTCCTGCCAGCTTGTATGTAATTGAGCTTTGCCAGTAGAGGGTGCTGGAAGAGGTTTTTCTTCCTACTTCTGATGTGCTTCTTGCTCCTGTGGCTCTCAGCTGGCATGTGAGACATCCAAGCCACTCCTCGATTTCAATGGGGATTATAGTATTACAGAGTAGCAGAGGCTGAGATGCAGCACTTAACTTCTAAAACAAGGTGGCCACAACTTGCTACTATGTAGAGCAGCAGGGACATACTGATAATCAGAATGCCTTGGCCTACAAAGACCTTTAGCAGTAGTTAACTGATTGTGTTGTCCCAGTAACAAAATTTACGGACAACCTACTAGGATATTGCTTGATCTATATAACCAAAAAACCCTCTGGCTCTGGTAGCAGAAAATCTAACTTGTATCACCAGAGTGGTGAGTTACAGCCTCATGTCTAGACCATGCCAATTCACAGACCCATAGTGCCTTGATTGAGGGGTTGACTGAGTCCCTCAAGGAAGGACCCTGTAACATTGCCACAAACACAAGCTATAAATCTTCCTCCAACCCTTCTGCAAGGATCTGTGGCCATACTAGAGTGACTAAGCATTGGAAGAAAAGGAAATGTGCAGATCTTTCAGAGATTACTAGACAATGGCTTTGAATTAATGCTGATTCCTAGGGATACAGTCAAAGTAAGAAGCTTACAGTAATCAAGTAATAGACGGAGCCTTAGTTCAAGTCCTAGTCATAGTAGGTCCAGTCCACCCCCAGACTCATTCCATGGTTATTTGCTCCGGGTCTTCAATGTATAATTTGAAGGGATGTACTGGGAAATATGTGGAAATATCCACATATCTCTTTGACACACTGCGTGAGTGCCATTATGGGAGGAAGGGCCAAGTGGAAACCCCTGGAACTTCTCTTCACTACCAAGATTGTTAACCAGAAGCAATACTATATTCCTGGGGGAGATTGGTGATGCCATAAAAGGTTTGAAAGGCGGTGGGGTGTGATACATATCACATCTCCATTTAACCCATCTGGTTGACCTATGCAAAAGTTGAGTGGATCTTAGAGAAGGACTGTAGACTATCCTAAGTTTAATCAGATATTAAATCCAGTTGCAACTACTATCTCAGATATACTGGTTTTACTAGAGCAAATTGACATGGCCCTTGGAATTTTGCATACAGTTATTGACCTAGTTTATAATGTTTTCTCCATACCAATTTTCAAGGACCACCAGAAGCAGTACGTTTTTACCTGGAAGAGCCAAGAGTATACCTTTATATCTTGCCTCAGGGCTATATCCTTTCTGCTATCTGCCATAACATAGTCTGCAATGATCTTAATCATTGGGTGTGCACGTCATTAATCTATCATCAAGTGGAATTGTATACAAGAGACTGAGCTCAGATAGGTGCAGAAGGTACAAGTAAGTCATGACCAGATAGCTCTTGCTCCTGCAATAATGACCCCTGTTGTATTGCTTCCTCTCTCACAATCCATGCCTAAGGCCTTCTGGGGAGTTGGTTATGATCAGTTGGCTGAGGAATAAAAAAAGCCCAAGCTGGGTTTGCAAATGAGTGTCATGATATGCTGGTACTACCCAGAAATGGACAATTGTAGCCCAACAAAAGGGACTGAAGGACAGTGGTTGAGGAAAATCATCCTGTTGGTTAAAAATTCAAGTGGCACATTTAGTTGTGTACCTTGGAGTGAGATATGGATGAGAAGTATGAATCAACACTGACTTATAGGTAGCTGTGAACAGTTTGGCTGGGTGGTCATGTCTTGAAAAGAACAGTATTAAGAAGATTGGTGACAAGATAGTCTGGGGATGGGGTAAACCTTTCAGAATGGGCATAGACTTTGGAGATATTTGTGTCTCCTTTTATCCACCCCCCCCGCCCCCAAATATAGCCACTGTAGAGAAGGCTTTTAATAACCAGGTAGACAAAATGACATGCTCAGAGGATGTCAGCCTCTTTCTCCAGCCAACCAAGTGATTGCTCATTGGGCCAGGAACACAGTGGCAGGAATAGAAGCTACACATAACCTCAGCAGCATAGACTTCCTCTCACCTGGAAAGAAGAGGCTATCCTCGATAACACTACTGCTGAGTGCCTGACAGTAATAGACATCAACATTGGGCCCCTGACATGGAACCATTCTCTGGAGGGATCAGCCAGATACCAGGTGACACATTGATTATTAGGCCTCTTCCATCATGGACAAACATTAGTCTTCAGTGGAAGAGACACATCATCTGGATAAGGATTTGCCCTCCCTACCTATAATGTTTCCACCATAACCGCCATGTATGGACACACAGAGTACCTTGTTCATCATTATGGCATTCCACACAGCATTTATCTTTCTGACCAAGGAACTCATGTTATAGAAGAGGGATTGAATAAATGAGCTTATGATCATAGAATTCACCAGTCTCACCACTTGGTCCAAAACCTGGAAGTGGCTAACCTAAATGAAATGTGGGCTCACTAAAACTTTAGTTACAGCACTAGTTAGAGGCAGTACTTTGAAAGATGGGGTTCTCTCTTATGCCTCTGCTTTGAATCAGATTCCATTATATGGTGGTGTGTTCCCCACAGCCAGGGTACATGAGTTTGTGGATCAAGGGGTGGAAGTGGGAGTGGCTTCTGTCATTATGATACCCAATAATCCACCTGTAACATTTTTAAAACTTTTTTATTGTGGTAAAACATACATAACATAAAATTTACCATCTTAACCATTTTAAGTGTACTGCTCAGTGTATTAAATAAATTCATAATGTTGTGCAATCATTACCACCATCCATCTCTAGAACTCTCTTCATCTTGTAAAACTGAAACTCTATATTTATTAAACAATAACTTCCCATTGCCCCCTTCTCCCATTCCCCTTTCAACCGCCGTTCTACTTCTGTCTCTATGATTTTGATTACTTTAAGTACCTCATAAAAGTGTAATTGTACATACAATATTTATCTTTATGGCTGACTTATTCACTTAACATGATGCCCTCAAGTTTCATCCATGTTGTAAAATATTGCAGAAGTTTTTTCCTTTTTAAAGCTGAATAACATTCCATTGGATGTATATGTCACATTTTACTTATGTGTTCATCTCTTGATGGACCCTGTTTTGCCTCTATGTTTTCACTGTTGTGAATAATGCTGTTATAAACATGGGTATCCAAATATCTATTCTAGACCTTGCTTTTAATTCTTGTGGGTATATATCCAGACATAGAGTTGCTAGATCATGTGGTAATTCTATTTTTAATTTTTTTGAGGAAGTGCCAAAATGTTTTCCACAGCAGCTGAACCATTTTATATTTCCACCAACAGTGTGCAAGAGTTCCAAGAGTGCACAACATCTCCACATCCTCACAACCACTTGCTTTTTTTTTTTTTTTTTTTGGTAGTGGCCATCCTAATGGGTGTGAGGCATATCTCATTGTAGTTTTGATTTACATTTCCCTAATGGTTAGTGATGTTGAGCATCATTTCATGTGCTTACTGACACATCTCCCATGGAGAAATGTATGTTCAAGTCCTTTGCACATTTTTGAATTGGGTTGTTTGTTTTATTGTTGAGTTTTAGGAGTTCTCTATATATACTGGATTTTAATTCCTACCAGATACATTATTTGCTAATACTTTCTCCCATTCTGTAGGTTGACTTTTTATTCTGTGTCCTCTGATGTACAACTTTTTTTTATTTTTCAGTAGTCCATTTTGTCCATTTTGTTGTTGTTGTTGCTGTTACCTGTGCCTTTGTTGTTATATCCAAGAGATCATTGCCAAATGCAGTGCCATGAAGCTTTTGTCCCATGTTTTCTTCTAAGAGTTTTATTGTTTTAGGTGTTACATTAAGGTCTTTGATCCATTTTGAATTAATTTTTGTATGTGGTGTTAGGTAAGGGTACAACTTTATTCTTTTGCATGTGACTATCCAGTTTTCCCAGAACAATTTGTTGGAAAGACTCTTTTCCCTATTGAATGGTCTCGGCACTCTTGTTGAAAATCATTTGACCATACATGTGAGTGTTTATTTCTGGGCTCTCTAGTCCACTGGTGTATGTGTCTGTCTTTATGCCAATACCACACTGCTTTGATTACTGTAGCAGTGTGCTAAGTTTTGAAATCAGGAAGAGTGAATTCTCTGATTTTGTTCTTCTTTTTTGGGTCGTTTTGGCTATTGAGACTTGCATGAGATTTCATATGAATTTTTCTATGGGTTTTTCTAATTCTGTAAAAAATGTTGCTGGGATTTTTGAAAGGGATTGCATTGAATCTGCACATCACTTTGGGCACTATTGACGTTTTAACAATATTAAGTCTTCCAGTCCATGAACATGGGACGTTTTTCCATTTATTTAGGTTTTCTTTAATTTCTTTCAGCAATTCTTTATAGTTTTCATTGTACATATCTTTCACCTTCTTGGTTAACTCTCAAGTATTTTATTCTTTTTGATGTTATTGTAAGTGGAATTGTTTTTGTAATTTCCCTTTCAGATTGTTACATATAAGATCATATTATCTGCAAAGAGATAATTTTACTTCTCCCTTTCAAATTTGGATGCCTCATTTCTTTTTCTTGCCTGATTTCTCTGGCTAGAACTTCCAGTAATATGTTGAATAGAAGTGACGAAAATGGGCTTCGTCCTTGTTCCTGATCTTTGAGAAAAAGCTTTCAGTCTTTCACCATTGAGTATGATGTTTGTCGTGAGGTTTTCATTCCATTTGCAGCACTTTTGCTTCCCATGTTGGCCTCCGTTGCTCAGCTGGTTTAGAGGTCCTACTCCCCAGGGAAATAATACTTCTACCAGGGAACATAACACTTGTTCCATTGGAAGATGAGACTGCCACCTGGATTCTGGGGCTCGTTATGCCATTGTGCCAATGGCAGAAAAATGGGTTACCCTATTGGCTGAAATGGTTGATCCTGATCATCAAAGAATAATTGGGCTGCTATGCAATTGGGACAAAGAAGTCTATGTGTATAAATTTTCTGGGTGTGCCTCTTAATACTTTCCTGCCTACATGTAAAGGTTAATGAAAAACTAGAGCAACCAAATGAAGGGAGGATAATTGAGGTTTTAAATGCTTTAGAAATAAAAGTTTATTCCTTCCACCAGCTAAAAAACTCTGTCCAGCTAAGGTTCTAGCTGAGGGCCAGGTAAATATCGAATGAGTAGCAGAAGAACAAAGTCACAGACATCAACTCCAGCCTTGTGACCTCTTACATAAACAATGGCTATTTTCTTTTTGCTTGTTATATGTATGTGTTTATTTGTACATGCTAACCATTTTTCTTCTCTATTCTTTTCCCCATTACTGTTGCTCATACAAGTGTTTGTGGTAAATTTTACTATTTTTAGATAACAGAGTATTAATCAGGACTCTGAATTTGAGGAGTAATTAATAGTCTTACATGGATACAAAGACTGTGAGATTCTGTGTCTTCTGTCTTGATGAAAGAGTGAAAACTTCTTTACTTGTACAAAAGATAGCTACATCTTGTAAGATGAAAACATATTTGGTTCATTGTACGGAAGTTTAAATGTGTGTAACAAGATGCGTAGAGAAGCTGAATATTCAAAGAGTCCTCTTCCAAGTCCTTGGGTACTTGGCTCAGCTCTGAGTAGTGGCTGCGTCTGCATCTGTGATTCCTGTATTCTTCCAAGTTCTCTTTATCCCTTAGTAAACAATCTCCTGTTAATGGTTAATAATTATAGAATTAAACTTTCCTGACTGGACCGTAACTAATACATCAGGGTTTAGAATTTACTGCCTCCAGAGCCTGTTTCCTCCTCAGTAGAAGGTGCAAGATGAACGAATTTGTCCCTTACTTTGGAGGGGATATCCTGGAATAACCTAGTCCACTGAGCCCCTAAGACTTTCACTGACATGGTAGGACTCTGTATCTTTGCAGGGTCTCATCTTCCACCCTCTGCCTGATGTGTCTTGCCAAGTCCTCAGATATACTTACCACTTCTTGCTTATCTGGTTCAATTCAGACATACAGTGGACTAGTGCAATTTTCTGCAAAGAGTCCAAATGGTTTAGGTCCAACAGTGGGCCAAAGAATTAACATAGCTCTGAGGTAGGACTGTAAATTTATGCTGTTGCTATTCTATCTGAATGTGAACTGCTGATCCTGCATACTGATAGGGATGGGAAAGAAAGCATTCTCCAGACCACTTGCTACATAACATGTATTGAGGTTCTTAATCTGCTCTATCAAAGGTTATCACTTTGGGCACAGAAGCTGCAATTAGGACTAATGCTTGTTTGAGTTTGTGGTAGTCCATTGTCATTCTCTATGATCCATATGGATTTTGTAGGAGCTGAACTTGAACCTGTGAATTAAATAGGACAAACAATGGTGCACTATCTCTGTATCCTTTAGATCTTTTTTTTTTTTTTTTTTTTTTGCGGTACACTGGCCTTTCACTGTTGTGGCCTCTCCCATTGCGGAGCACAGGCTCCGGACGCGCAGGCTCAGCGGCCATGGCTCACGGGCCCAGCCGCTCCGCGGCACGTGGGATCCTCCCAGACCGGGGCACGAACCTGCGCCCCCTGCATCAGCAGGCGGACTCTCAACCACTGCGCCACCAGGGAAGCCCTATCCTTTAGATCTTAAATCTAACACTAATCTTTGCTATGCCCACCTGTACCATGGAAGTGATATTGTTTTAGAATTACTATCTTAGCCGGTTTCAGAAGCTTTAATCTGGCTTTTCCCACTGTGACAGGCCAAGGACCCAATGTGGGTGTTTTCCAAACTACCAAGTATGCCTGTACCAATTATACAGTCAGGGTCCAAGAAAATGTCCACAGGTTGAGTCCATGGACCAAGTGGATCCACTGGGAGTCAGATATGGGCCAAGACTGCATGTATCACCTGGTCCTCCTTATATGCCCCACTATAAAAAGGGAGCATAATGACACTTCAGGTACCTGTATATCAGTGCCTACTCAGATCCTGTATCCAACAGTTCTTGAAATGTCTGAGTATCCCTCTTTTCTTAGTTTACTGGATTAAATGTCAGTATGTCCTTTTGGGAAAGGACTGTTTCCACTTGTTATAGTGCTGTCCTGTCCTTCTACCTAGGGACCTGGATCTGTCTAGGAAGTGATTCCTTTCTAAAAACTGGCTTGGGTCTGGAAACCGGGTAAGGGAAAGTTTAGTTATTATGGGGACAATGAGCCTTAGTCTCCTTGATACTCTTTTGAATATCCTAGCTCCTAAGCTGTATAAAGGCAGGTGGTAGGCTGGATTTGTCTTGGCTTTGCTGATCCATGGTTCAAGTGATGCCATTGTTGGCTACCCATTGTTGCTAGGGAAGCTGTGTTCCTTTTTATAAAAAATGAGATATAATTGACATATAAAATTATATTAGTTTCAGGTGTACAACCTAATAATTTGATATTTGTGTATATTATGAAATGATCACTACAGTAATCTAGTTAACATCTGTCACCATATATAGTTAAATTTTTTTTCTTGTGCTGAGAACTTTTAATACATGTTCTCTCAGCAGTTTTTGAATATATAATATAGTATTATATGTAATGTGAATACTGTACATTACATCCCCATTACTTATTTATTTTATAATTGGAAGTTCGTACTTTTTAACCCTCTTTACCCATTCCACCCTCCCAGCAGACACCAATCTGTTCTCTGTATCTATAAACTTTGTAAAAGATTTTAAGTTTTTTTAGATTCCACATATAAGTAAGATCATACAGTGTTCTTTCTCCATCTCACTTATTTCACTCAGCATATACCCCCCATGTTGTTGCAAATGGCAAGACTTCCTTCTTTTTTATGGCTGAATAATATTCCATTGTATATATATACCATGTTTTCTTTAACCATTCATCTATTGATGGATGCAGGTTGTTTCCATATCTTGGCTATTGTAAAAAGTGCTGCACTGAACATGGGGGGTGCTAACACTTTCAAGTTAGTGTTTTCATTTTCTTCTAATAAATACCCAGAAGGGGAATTGCTGGGTCATATGGTAGTTTGTTTTTTTAATTTTTAAAATAACCTACATATTGTTTTTCATTCTGGGTGTATTAATTTATAATAATTCATGAGGGTTCTCTTTTATCCACATACTTGCCAGAACTTATTATTTCCTGCCTTTTTGAGTATAGCCATTCATTCTAACAGGTATGAGGTGATTTCTCATTGTGGTTTTGATTTGCATTTCCCTAATGATTAGTAATGTTGAGCACCTTTTCATGTACCTGTTGGACATCTGTATATCTTCTCTGAAAAAATACCTATTCAGATCCTCTGCCCATTTTTAAATCGGACCATTTGTTTTGCTATTGAGCTGTGTGATGTGGTGTTCTTTTAACTGTTTCTATATCTCTCTGCGTGTCAAGTCTCCCTGGCTGTCACTATAGTAATAAGAGTAGTAAGATAATAGTGCCTTGATTCTAATAGTTAAGCACCACTTGGAATTACTGTCAATATTCTGTTATCTTTACTGCTCTTAGGGAGCCTAGTTTGTGATAGCTTTCCTGTTAGCCTTATCTATTTTGTTTTTTTTTTTTTTTTTGCGGTATGCGGGCCTCTCACTGTTGTGGCCTCTCCCGTTGTGGAGCACGGGCTCCGGATGCGCAGGCCCAGCGGCCATGGCTCACGGGCCCAGCTGCTCCGCGGCATGTGGGATCTTCCTGGACTGGGGCACGAACCCGTGTCCCCTGCATCGGCAGGCGGACTCTCAACCACTGCGCCACCAGGGAAGCCCAGCCTTATCTAAAAAAGAGCAATCACCACTGAGCTTCTCAACGACTCTGTTGCCCTGCTCATCGGTGTATTCCCCATTGCACTGTAAAACATAGTATTCTCCGTGTTCTCTATGTCCTCCCACAGAGCATAGTTGGCTGTTGGGTTTCAGGCTTACACAATATGTATATCGTAAGCATGCCTGCTTTTTTGATTTCTCTTTTGATCAGCTGCCATGACAGTTTTGGCATTTCTAATTCATTTAGTTTGGGTCATTGCTTTCTCCAAGCTTATAAGAGCCATTCTAGCTCTGTGTTATCATCGTCTCCTTGAGTCTTTGCCAGCATTTTCAGTCCTCTATCAGGGAAGAGGGTTTCTCTAACAATAAACTCCCCTCATCCAACTTTATGTTCCACTCACTTTGTCAGCAGCCCCAGGACCCATCTCCACCTATATCCACCCAACTCCTTCTGGCACGTTGTCTAGCAGATTGATTATGATCCCTTAATTCATAACTGTTTTACTCTATAACATATCACATCACCAGGTGTTATAAACCATCTTTCCTTTCCTTTTGCCAAATCTCAGATTTCCCATCTATAAAATAAGGTATATCCTTCATCATAACAGAACTTTCTCTACTTTTGGCAGAAAAGGAATTTATTAAAAGAATCTTTATGGGGGGCAAAGGCTTGTATACCTGATAAAAATGCCCAAATTATTCTGTATCTCCCGGTGGAGACACCTCTGCTGCCACAGTTGTTGACATAGACATTAAATCTAGCATCACAGGTACTGTATGTGATGTCACCCATGAACCACTGTCTCTGCTGACTCTGGCACTTGTCTCTTTCCTCTTCATGCTTACCAGAAAGTGGATTGCACACTATGCCTGTTTCCACACATTGCTCCCTTCTAAATAGGAGTCCCAAGGGAGTGTGAGTGATTGAGGAAGGCTGGATCAAATGCCTATGCCAGGAAGTCTGGAAAAAATAATTCTAACTTCTACCTTAGGGAGGCAAAATTCAAAATGTAGGGAAGTCCACAAACATAGGAAGGCTGTTTAAATGAAGCCACACGGCCACACATGTGACAAAAGTATACCAGAGAAGGAGAGCTAGTAACAATGAGAGCCTGATACTCAAAAAGAGTAAGAAATCAAGGTAATCTGTAGGCACCCTTGCAGCTCCAACATTCTTTGCTTCTATGATCCTAACGAAAACATTTCATTGCATTTAAAGCACATAGAAACATTATATAAAATTAAGACATTTGTAAAACTCTATGTTTATATAACTAAATTGGGTTACCTGATTTTAAAGCTAAAGAATAAATCCAGTTCCCTATGCCTAATGAGAGACTTTAGGTTACCACAGATGAGATTATTTAACTATTTTAATTTATAAAGTGAAACAGTTCTAGTTTCTTTCATTTCTCTAGATATATTCTCCAACTTCCTGGGCTACCCAGTCAATTGAAGGATTTGGAGATTGTTCAAGGAATTTTAAGTTTTAGGTTACCTTTTCACTCATCAAGGTCACTAGAATTTCAGCTCAAAATATCTGGTCAGATAGTTTTGTCTCCCCACCAACACACCTAAAAAGTACAAGTTACATGTATAAGCCATAGATCTTTACTAAGAAAACAATTCTCAACTGGGAAGAAGGCATCCCATCAGTTGGAAATCCTTATTTTAGAGCACCCTACGTTCCTTATCCTTTAACAGCACGAAAAAGTCAATATGTCATGGGCTATACATCTAGGGCAGACTATACGATATTCATTTTTCCTTTATTCCTCCAACTTGATTCTGGTAGCAAAATGCCCAGCCTCCTTTGTAGCTGGATGTAGACAAAGCAAGTGGAAGTTCACAAGTGGTGCTTCTGGGAAGATATATTAAAAGGTGGTGACTAGTGCTGACTCTTAAAAGGTGCTGACTTGTTGTTTTCCCTAAAGCCAGTATAAGAACTGGCTTAAGAACACAGGTTTGATGTTAACGCATCTGGATTAATTAGAGATTACTAGAAACACACATCTCAAACCATATGGATAAATTTCTAATGGTGAAATAGTGGGCATTGTGGTAGGTCAGTTATGAAAGTATTTTGTATGGAGAAGACACTCCACATTATACCTCTGTATAGCAGAGGGCTATGTTGTAGCACCCTCGGGGGGACTGGAGTTCTGGAGTCCACTGGTATCTAACCCAAAAGAGGCCTCCTCCTTCTTCGTCTCTATTTAGTGAATGAACAAATTTGGGCTCAGTAGTGGTAGGTAGAGCAGCAGCGGTATCGAGGGGAATAATAATAATCAGAACAACAAGAACAACAACTTTCTTTAGCATTTTCAAAATATGTTCACTGTGGCTGTCATGGAGGCATGACACTCAGATCTTCCTTCTGGAGAGAGCCTCCTGCAAGGAGTGTAATAAGCTGATGGCTTCCAGCCGCCACACCTTTGGAATCTGTAGAACCAGATACTCCTGGCAAATGGGGTGCTTGTCTAACAGGCAGTCTGTACTCCTGGATCCCCATTGATCTGTCTGAGACTTTCTCGGGGCTGCATTGCAGGATGAAGCTCTTTCTACCCAAGTCTCCTTTCTTCTCTTTCTCCTTTCACAGATGTCTCACTTGTATTGCGGTCTCTCCTCCGCTATTGTTATGTAGTGTAGAGCAGGGCTGCCATAAGAAAGTACCACAGACTGAGTGGTTTAAACAACAGAAATTTTGTTTTCTCACAATTCTGGATGGTGGAAGACTGAGATCAAGGTGTCAGCAGGATTGGTTTCTGTGTCTCTCTTAGTTTGGTAGATAGCACCCTTCAGCTGGGTCCTCACATGATCTTTCCTCTGTACCTGTCTGTGTCCCAATCTCATCTTCCTTTTTTTTTTTTTTTTTGAGGTATAGTTGATTTGCAATATTATGTTAGTTTCAGGTGTACAACATAGTGCTTCAAAATTTTTATACATGATACTCCACTTAAAGTTATTATAAAATATTGGACATATTCCCTGGGCTGTACAATATATCGTTATAGCTTATTTATTTTATACATAGTAGTTTCTACCTCTTAATCCCCTACCACTACCCCTATACTACCCTGCCCCCTTCTCTCTCCCCACTGGTAATCACTAGTTTTTCTCTATATCTGTGAGTCTGTTTCTATTTTGTTATATTCACTCATTTGTTTTATGCTTTTAGATTTCACATGTAAGCGATAAAATACAATATTTTTCTTTCTCTATCTGACTTATTTCACTAAGCATATTATTCTCCAGATCCATCCATGTTGTTGCAAGTGGCAAAATTTCATTCTTATTTTTTACAGCTGTATAGTATATATATATATGTGTATATATATATATATATACACACACACACACACACACATACACATATATATGTATGTAGCTCATATCTTCTTTATCCATCTGGATGCTTATGTTGCTTCCATAGCTTGGCAATTGTAAATAATGCTGCTATGAACACTGTTATGCATGTGTCTTTTCATATTAGTGTTTTTGTTTTCTTTGGATACATAACCAGAAGTGGAATTGCTGGATCACATGGTAGTTCTATTTTAGTTTTTTGAGAAAACTCCATATCGTTTGCCACACTGGCTGCACCAATTTATATTCCCACCAACAGTGCACAAGGGTTCCGTATCCTCCACATCTTTGCCAGCATTTGTTATTTGTGGTCTTCTTGATGATAGCTATTCTGACAGGTGTGAGGTGATATCTCATTGTTGTTATGATTTGCATTTCTCTGATGATTAGCAATATTAAGCATCTTTTCTTGTGCCTGTTGGCCATCTGTATGTCTTCTCTGGAAAAACGTCTATTCAGATCTTCTGTCCATTTTTTAATTGGGTTGTTTGTTTACATGAGCTGTTTATATATTTTGGATATTAACCCCCTGTCAGTTTTATCATTTGCAAATATTTTCTCCAATTCTGTATGTTGTCTTTTCATTTTGTCAGTTATTTCCTTTGGTGTGCAAAAGCTTTTAAGCTCAGTTAGGTCACATTCATTTACATTTACTTTTGTTTCCTTTGCCTTAGGAAACAGATCTAAAAAAATACTGCTATGATTATGCAAAGAGTATTCTGCCTATGTTTTCTTCTAGATGATTTATGGTTTCCAGTCTTACATTTAGATCTTTAGTCCATTTTAAGTTTACTTTTGTATGTGGTGTGGAAAATATTTTAATTTCATTGTTTTATATGTAGCTGTCCAGTTTTCCCAGCACCACGTATTGAAGAGACTGTCTTTTTCCCACTTAATGTTCTTGCCTTCTTTGTCAGAGTTTAATTGACCATAAGTGCATGGGTTTATTTCTGGGCTCTGTATTTTGTTTCATTTATCTATGTGACTGTTTTTGTGCCATTACCATACTGTTTTGATTACTGTAGCTTTGTAGTATAGTCTAAAGCCAGGGAGGGTGATATGTTCACCTTTCTTCTTTTTTCTCAAGATTGCTCTGGCTATTTGGGGTCTTTTTTGTTTCCATATAAATTTAAAAATTCTTTGACCTAGTTCTGTGAAAAATGTCATTTGTATTTTGATAGGGATTGCACTGTCTGTAGATCGCCTTGGGCAGTACTGTCATTTTAATATTATTAATTCTTCCAATCTATGAACACTATATATATATCTTTCCTTCTGTTTGTGTTATCTTTGATTTCTTTCATCAGTATCTTACCTGAGTACAGGTCTTTTACCTCCTTAGTTAGATTTATTCCTAGGTATTTTATTCTTTTTGATGTTATTGTAAGTGGAATTATTTCCTTAATTAGTCTTTCTGATAGCTTGTTGTTAGTGAATAGAAATGCAACAGATATTTGTATACTAATTTTGTATCCTGCAGTTTTACCAATTCATTGATGAGCTCTAGTTGTTTTTTGGTGGCATCTTTAGGATTTTCTATGTATAGTGTCATGTCATCTACTAACAGTGACAGTTTTGCTTCTTCCTTTCCAATTTGGATTCCCTTTATTTATTTCTCTTGTCTGATTGCTGTGTCTAGGACTTTCCACACTTTGTTGAATAGAACTGGTGAGAGTGGGCATCCTTTCTTTTCCTGATTTTGGAGAAAATCCTTTCAGCTTTTCATCATTGAGTATGATGTTAGCAGTGGGCTGATCATATATGACCTTTATGAGGCATGTCCTTTCTATAGCCACTTTGTGGACAGTTCTTATCACAAATGGATGTTGAATTTTGTCAAAAGCTTTTTCTGCATCTATTGAGATGATCGTATGATTTTTATTCTTCAATTTGTTAATGTGGTATATCACACTGATTGATTTGCTGATATTGAACCATCCTTGCATCCCCAGGATAAATCCCACTTGATCATGGTATATGATCCTTTTAATGTGTTGTTGGATAGAGTTTGCTAATATTTTGTTGAGGATTTCTGTTCATCAGTGATGTTGACCTGCAATTTTCTTTTTTTATACTATCTTTCTCTGGTTTTGGTATCAGGGTGATGCTGGTCTCTTAGAATGAGTTTGGAGGTGTTCCTTTCTCTGTATTTTTGGGAATAGTTTGAGAAATATAGGTGTTAACTCTTCTCTAAATGTTTGGTAGAATTTACCTGTGAAGCCATCTGGTCCTGGACTTTTGTTTGTTTGAAGGTTTTTTGTTTGTTTGTTTGTTTTATTACTGATTCAATTTCATTACTGGTAATTGGTCTGTTCATATTTTCTATTTCTTCCAGGCTCCATTTTGGGAGATTGTATATTTCTAGAAATTTGTCCACTTCTTCTAGGTTGTCCAATTTATTGTCCATATATTTGCTCATAGTAATTTTTTATGATCCTTTGCATTTCTGTGATGTCATTTGTAACTTCTATATCATTTCTGATTTTATCAATTTGGGCACTCTCTCTTTTTTTCTTCATGAGTCTTGCTAAGGTTTTTTCGGTTTTGTTTATCTTTACAAAGAAGCAGCTCCTAGTTTCATCGATCTTTCCTGTGTTATTTTAGCTTCTATTTCATTTATTTCTGCTCTGATATTTATGATTTCCTTCTTTAACTTTGAGCTTTATTTGTTCTTCTTTTTCTAGTTCCTTTATTTGTTTGCTTGAGATTTCTCGTGTTTCCTGAGGTGGACTTTTATAACTATGAACTACAGGACCCTGGTGGTCCCAAAGATGGTGTCAGCCAGCTGGCAGGTGGGGCTGGTTCCCTGGGCCACTGGCTGAAGTATCCAAGGTGTCCCAGAGCTAGAGTTGGCCTGGTAGTGGGCAGGGCTGGAGCCTGTGGGGTCCCAGGTCTGATGCAAGCCTGTTGCTATGTTGTCTGTGTCCTGACAAGGCAGGCTGTGGGACTGCTGTGGTCCTGGGGCTAGTGTCTACCTGCAGTGGGCAGGGGCAGGGTCCAAGAGATCCCAGGACTGCTGCCAGCCCTCTGTCATGCAGAAATGTGTCCTAGGGTCTCTGGTGCAGGGCCCTGGGGTTCCAGAGCTGGTATTGGACCACTGATGGGTGGGGCCAGTTCCTGACACATATGATTGGGAGGTGCGTGGTGTCCTCAAACTAGTGTTGACCGCTGGTATGGGGGCTGGATCCCAGGGCTGCTGGCCGAGGGACCCAATGTGTCTTAGAGCTGTTGTTGGCCTTCTGGTGGTCAAGACCAGGACCCAGCAGGTCCTAGGGCTGGTGCCGGCCTGCTGGCAGGTTATCTGGATCCTGCCTCAGCAGGCTGCAGGGATACAGTTGTCCTGGGGCTGGTATCCACCTGCTGGTGGGTGGGGCCAGGGCCTGTGATATCCTGGGGTTGTTGCCTGGTGGGTAAGGCCAGGTCCTGGGGTCTCTGAATTCAGGGTCTTGGGGTCCTGAGTCTAGTGCCTGCACACTGGTGCTTGGGGCTGTGTCCTGGGTTCTCTAACAGACAGGGTCATACCCAGGGGTGGCTGTAAGCTCAGGGGATTGTAAGGCAGCCTGCTTCTGGTTGCCAGGTCTGTGTCCCCTCCCAGATGGTTGTTTGGCCTGAGGCATCCCAGGACTGGTGCATACAGGCTGGGTAGTGGGGGTGTGGATGGGTCCAGAGGCTAATAAGCTAGAAGGAGGCTTCTAAAATGGTGCTTGCCAGCACCTGTATCCAGCTGGTAGAATGGGCTTTCCAAATGGCTGCTTCCAGTGCCCATGTCCCCAGAATGAGCTCCAGTTGCCTCCTGCCTCTCTAGGAGAATCTGTAAGATCAGCAGGTGGGCCTGACCCAGGCTCATTTTATTTAACTTATTTTATTTTGTTTTATTTTATTTTATTTTATTTATTTTATTTTATTTTATTTGGCTGCATTGGATCTTTGTTGCTGCATGTGGGCTTTCCCTGCTTGCTGCGAGTGGGGGCTACTCTTCGTTGTGGTGTGTGGGCTACTCAGTGCGGTGGCTTCTCTTGTTGCAGAGCATGGGCTCTAGTTACCTGGGCTCAGTAGCTGCAGCATGCAGCCTTGCTAGTTGCAGCACGTGGGCCTTAGAGCCTGCGGGCTCAGTAGTTGTGGCTCACGGGCTTAGTTTCTCCACGGCACGTGGGATCTTCCTGGACCAGGGATTGAACCCGTGTCCCCTGCATTGGCATGCCGATTCTTAACCACTGCACCACCAGGGAAGTCCGACCCAGGCTCCTTTTATTTTATTTTATTTTAAAAAATTTATCTATTTTTGGCTGTGTTGGGTCTTTGTTGCTGCGTGCGGGCTTTCTCTCTAGTTGCTGCGAGCGCGGGCTACTCTTTGTTGCGGTGTGTGGGCTTCTCATTTTGTGGTGGCTTCTCTTTGTTACAGAGCACGAGCTCTAGGTGCATGGGCTTCAGTAGTTGTAGCATGCAGGCTCTAGAGTGCAGGGTCAGTAGTTGCAGCGCACGGGCTTAGTTGCTCTGTGGCATGTGAGCTCTTCCCGGACCAGGGCTTGAACCTCTGTCCCCTGCATTGGCTGGCAGATTCTTAACCACTGCACCGCCAGGGAAGTCCCCCAGGCTCCTTTTAAATTACTGCTTCTGCCCTGGGTCCCGGAGCTTTTGTGTGCACCCTTAAAGAATGGAGTCTCTATTTCCCACAGCACTCTGAGTCTCCTGAAAGTAAGCCCTGCTGACCTTCACAGCCAAACATGTTCTAGGGGCTTATCTTCCTGGTACAGGACCCCTGGGCTAGGGAAGCCAGTATGGTCCTCAGACCCCTCATTCCTTGGAGAGAGGCTTTGCCACTGTAATTATTCTCCCGCTTGTGGTTTTCCCGCTTGGGTATATGGGTCTTGATTATACCATGACTCCGCCCCTCCTACCCATCTCATTGTGGTTCCTTCTCTCCTTCTTTATATCTTTAGTGTAGAAGATCCTTTCTGGTAGATTCCAGTTTTTCTCATTAATAGTTGTTCTTTAAATAGTTGTAATTTTGTTGTGCCCATGAGATGAGGTGAGCTCAGGGTCTTCCTACTCTGCCATCTTGGCCAAGCCCCCGGCAGTCCCCAATCTCCTTTTTTTTTATAAGGATATCAGTCGTACTGGAGTAGGGCCCACTCCAATGACCTCATTTTAATTTAATTACCTCCATAAAGGCCCTGTCTCCAAATGCCATTTCATTCTGAGATACTAGGGTTTAGGACTTCAACATTTGAATTTTAGGGGAACACAGTTCATCCCATAACACATACACAGGCATTTCTCCCAATAAATCTCTGTGTTTCTCATTCTATCATTCATCTGCTTCCCTAAGTACCTAAGCTGACAAACCAACTAAGATTATTTCACCTAAAATTCTGAACAACCCCATTTTAAAAGTGGAAGGTGAAATGACTTCACCAAGCTATCATTACTAGTAGAGATTGTGGCCAGAATCTACATCTTCTGTCAGTCTGATTTAATTTTTTCTACATTCTCCTGGAATAAACTATTTGTTTCACATAATTGAACAAAGATGCAAAAATTTCCCTCCAGACCTTCTTGTATTAAACTGTCAGTAACATTACATAGTTTGGTTCATCCTTAACAAACACATTTATTTATCAATTTCTTTAATTATTAGTAGCCTCTCCTTTTTTGTTTGAAATCAATAACATTTCATACTAATGTCTTAAAGGCTGAGATTTTGTCTTATTCCTCTTTGCTCTCCTACAATTTCTGGTAGAGTGACTTACATGGTAGATGCTCAATGAATATAGCTTAATTTAACAATCACTGATTTTGTGCTTAATCTACCCTTTATTCCTAATGCCTAGCCCAGCACCTAGCATACAGTAGCTCTTAATATACATGCATTAAATGAAAAATAAGAGTTCATATTTATTGAGCAGTTACGGGGTGCTAGATACAGCATTTTCCCTTGATGGAGGTGTTATTATCTCCGTTTTTCAGATATGCTTTGGAGAGGTTCTGTTACTTGCAAATACCACACAGCTAGTAAGTGATGGAGCTAGAATGTCAACCCAAGCTTTATGAATTAACAGCTTCTTTTCTCTTTAGAGCATCTTCAGTTTGTCAAACGGCTATACTGACAGCAAGACTGCACAAAGACAATTATCTTTCAAAACTTTGAAACAAATCCTTGGCCTATATTTTCCAATCACATGAAGTATCATGACTCATTAACAACAGGAGTTCCGTCATTGTGTTTGGAGGATTAGTTATAGTGATGCAAGACATCCTTGACAGAAACTAAAAATAGTTCTTTAAAACTTTCAATGAAGAGGGACTTTGGGGCAGAATTTAGAGGAAACAAAGTTGACCTTCAATTCTTACTTTGTTTTTTTTGGTCACATAGCATATGATTTGACAGCTAATGAAAAGTTAGAGCTATGGTCAGATGGCAAGTTTTTCGTTATGGAGGGTAACCTTCTAATGGGCGTTGTGAAGTATGAGTCTACCACAGTTGAAAGTGAGAGTGGGAGTGTTTTTCATTCAAAACATTGTTTGAGGATCCAACTGAAAAGTTACAGTGTGGGCGTTAGTAAGATTACAAAAAGGGATCACTTACAGTTACTGCCTCCAAGGAGTTTGAGGTCCTATGGAAAAGACCGACATGTAAGTTAAACTCAATATACAAGCCAATTTTTTTGAGCGCCCCCTATGTGTCAGACACTGTTGAGCTGGGCCAGGACTAGGGTGGGACATGTTAGGCACTCACCTTGGGTGCAAAATGTGAAGGCATGCCCAGAAACGCAGGATTCAAGATAGCTAATATTTTATGTAATATTTTAAACATCACAATAAATTCAAAGAAATCCATGATGAAAAAATACCAAATTTTAAATAAAGACAGGATTGGTATTACTGATTTTTCCTTTTGTTTCAGGCTTAGCCTGGCACTGGAGCATATGCATATGTTTCTGCCATCCAAAACATTTGCCTCCAGTTAACTTCCCAGGCAGACAACTGGAAATTTGGAGAGCATTTTTGAAATGTAGTAGTTAAGAACACAGTGTTTCAGGTCAGGCACACCTGAGTTCAAAGTTCATCTCTGATGCTTACCCATTATACTCCGGGGTGAGATTTTTATCATCCTGGTCTCTGGTTCCTTTTTTCTTAAATGGTGCTAATAGTTCTTAGCTCCTAGCATTGCTATTTTAAGTGAGCTAATACATATAAAATGCATAATCAATATATTTGATAAATGTTATCTACTATTATTATATCAGAGAAGACAGAATATAGTAAGCTGTAGCAATACAAAGATTATACATTGGGATCACGGCATCTTGAGTCATTTAAACCAGGGCGTGCAATATTATTAAAGGTGTAACAGAAGCAGTACTCTTGAATCTTGAGGAATGAGACAAGATTTGATACGTGAGGCAAAGGCGTTTGAAACCAAGTTTCTATTACAAGAAAGGCATGAAATCATGAATGTTATGAATGTGAATGGCAAATTGTGAGTAGAGCATATGGTCTATGGAGGATAGTAAGAGGGAATAGAGATTAGGACCTGGAGTTCTGACCATTCTTTATGTAATGGGAAGTGCTGGAGGGTTTTTAAAGAGGGAAGTACCATATATTGACCTGGCTTTTAAACAGATAACTGGGCCCAGGATGAAAGACTGACGGTGAAGTTGATGTTTTCAGAAGTAATAAAACTTAATATACATGGAGACAGAGAACATTTCATAGATTATATGAAAGGAGAAACTGGTTTGAAGTTATATTTACAGCAAGTGATATTTTTGAATGTTCCACTGAGGAGAATATTTTCAAACTTTTAATCTTAGCTAGTGAATTGAGGAAGACTCAAAATTCCTGTTTCACAGAGCTTTGCCATATCTTTAGGAAAATATGGTACCCAAGATGTCATATAATTATCCTGGATCTACAACCATAGCTTAAAAGCAGTGATTCGGCCTAAAGCCATCAGTTTGTATGCATATAATAATTTGTTTTATTACATGTATATTTATCTTCAAATCTTATTTATTCTTAACATTATAGAAAAATAAAGCAAAATGTTAAAAAATTATCCATAGTCTCACCATTCTTATACAGCTGTTTTATTTTCCAGGCTTCCTGCTGTTTCCTTTGTATGCTGTGAATTCTTACCCAGTTGTAATCAAACCACGTGTATAATTTTGCATTCAGGTTTTTTAAAAGCTGACATTACATTATAATTTTCATTTTCCTTTTCCAAAACGCACATAGTCACTAATCCCTCCTCACTAAAGGATGGATCATTTATTATAGAAAATAGAAGAGGTTAAAGCACCTGGGATTTGGAGTCATAGAGATTAGGATTTGAAATACGTTCACTTTTTACTAGATGGTTGAATTTGTGAAAGTTATTTGAACTTCAGTTTCTTTGTCTGTAATTATACTTACTTCATTTGTTGGGAGGTGGAAAAGAGATATAAGCTTTATAAAGTGTGCATTTCTAAGCATAAGTTAAATGCTCAATAAATGGTAGCAACTATTATTATTCCTATCAGTCATTATACCAGAAGTCCAGTTTTATTCAAAAATATTTATTAAAGGCTTATTGGATACAGGCACTGTACTATGCACCAGGCTGAAAAACTCAGGATTCCTGCCTGCTACGCGCTCTCAGTTTAGTGGAGGTGACTGTTGTGTAAATAGATGATGACAATAAAGCGAGTTAAGTCTATTTTTTGGTACCTCTTTCTCTCCTACTTCACACTTCCTCACATCCTGGCTTTTATGCTGTCTTCACTGGTTTGCTGCTGGACCTTTGAAAATCCCTTTGCCCATTTCTTCAGAGTCAGATTACTATAGGTCAAGGGCTCATGAGCTTTTCCCTGAAAACTTTCTGTGAGTATAGCTGTTATTGAAGGTATCTCTGTGATTAGAAGAGCACTACAGTCAGACTCCCAGCTTTCAAACACCGGTTTGGCCACTAGATGGGAGACCTTGAGAGAGCTCTTTCACCTGGACAAGCCTTAGTTTCCTCGAGTCCTCACTGAATGGGATAATGCCTACTTTGAAGGGTGTGTGAGTACTAAACGAGATAATCCTTAGATGCTTTTAGCTCAGGCCTGGCTCACAGTTAGCACCAGGCAAGTGGAAACTGCTTTTAGCATCAGTGTAATCAGTGCCGATGTTGTAACTCTGTGAACTATCATTGGCTTTACCTCATCTGCACAGTGCTGTGACATGAAATGAGTCGAGAGATAGTAAGAGAGATACCACCTCCCCCCACAAAAAAAGGGAAACTGAGATCAGACGTGTTTGGCAAAGGCTGTTTAACTTGACCTCCTTCATGATTTCCTGTTTATCCTCTGCTCCTTTCTCACATTCATGCTTCTTCAGCGATCAGCTACCTGTCCACCGCACCTCCCATCAAGGTTTCATATCTGTGGGTCTGCTAAGTAACCCCACCTACAGTATGGCCAGACCTGCGTTGACTTTGTAGACCCTGCTGGATAATCCGGATGCACTTTTCAGATGCCACGCACAGCTCGTGACTAGTGTCGTACCCACCACAGCCTCTTCCTAGCCTGACAGACCATCTGACTTCCATCTGCTCCTCTGCCGGATGGCAGGTTGTTTTTATAGTTCTACTTTGGATGTTTTTGGTAGTAAAGAACAGCTGAGTGGCAGAGTATTAATAGGGAGTTGATTCTCCTGGGAAAAAAGCAGCTCTTTTTCTCCACGTTCTTTTGGCTTGGCAGTGTCTACACGTCCTGTTTTCGAATCCCCCCCTCCATCTGGCATGAGCACAATGTGTAGTTACAATTATACAAAGATAGTGGTTCAGTGTACAGGTGCTTCCCAACACGTGTGCTCATGATACACATACATTTATGTAAATTTCTACTGATGGGACATTCACATAATACACAACTCACCATTTTAACCATTTTAATATATACAATTCAGTGGCCTTTAGTTCATTCACAATATGTATTATCACTCTCTTGTTCCACAGCACTTTCATCACTCCACAGGAAGAAGTAACTTCCCATTCCTCACTTTGTCTGTTCTCTCAAAACCATTAATCTGCATTTTTGTCTCTGTTTGCCTATTCTGAATACTTTATATAAATGAACTCATACAATATGTGACCTTTTATTTCTGACTTCTTTCACTTAGCGTTATGTTTTCTAGTTTCATTCATGTTGTAACATGTACAACACGCTACATATTATTCAGCCTCTTACGGCTGAATAATATTCCAATGTACAGATATACTACATTTTGTTTATCTCTTCATCAGCTGATGAGCATTTGAGTTGTTTCCACCTTTTGGCTATTGTGAATAGTGCTGCTATGAACATATATGTACACATTTTTGTTTGAACATCAGTTTGTAGTATATACCTAGGAATGGAATTGCTGGGGCATACTTCATGATATCTTACTTCAACAATAAATTATTTCTAACAATAAATTAGGTTTGCTAAATTCACAAAATTCCTAATTTAATCTCATGAGTAATTTAATCTCATGAGTTTCCAGACTGCTAAAAAAAATATTTGGATCCACTGGTATGCTGTATCTAAAATGTTTATTCTGAAAACATTTTCCAGGAGAACAAATATCTTGCATTGAAGTAATATTTGTGTTAGTCAAAACTATCACCACGACAGAAAGAACTCACATAAAATATACTTTCCTAAAAAACTACTGTACTGAGAAAGCATTGCAGAAAAATTATACAGCCTTTGAAGTCCACAAGAATAGTTCAGTTCTGCCTGGTTTGCCATAGTGGAGGTGAATAGTAGAATGTAGAATCCTTCCCTTTAGTAATTCTGAACTGGCTTGACAATCTTCGTTTTGCTGTTCTCTCCTCCAACAAGCCAATGAATAAATGAGCAAAATAGATGGAAATTAGGATTTGAATCACTTCCTAATAGTTTTACTCAGTTCAAATGGCTTCAGTTAGCATACACACATTTTTCTCCACTAAGTAATCTCCAGATGATAGAAAACAGTCATTTTTTTTTAAAGGATTCCCTCTATTTTTCTTCCCAGAAATAAATTGGCACACGGTCTTGTATATCCAAACTTGCATTTTGTTATTAGCTCCTAAACGTAAATCAAACTCCCTTCATGAAATTTGACTGTACCTACTTAGCTGAGAGTGAATCTATTAGCCACTGAATACATGCTGTTGACAAAACAGCATTAATGTGCCCTGAGGCAAAGTCCTATGCAATAAAGGGACATTTTAATAGTGGCATGCTGAATAATCAATTCCACTTTAAGACACAGATCAATATCATCTTTGAGATGTCTAAATAGCCATTAAATATGAACAGAACAGGTCTAGCAGGCAGAAGAACTAGGAAGAAGATTGTCCTTGACCACAGCATGAAGCTTCTAATAATTTCAAATGGGAACATTGACCTGTCTGGAAAATTAACTGTTCTTTTTTTCTCATTGATGAGTCTAAATTTGTTGAGTTTTGTTTTCTTCTTTCTTTTGTTCTGGAGTTTTTTGGTTTCAACATTTTATTATTTGAGGAAAGAAAACTATGTATTCCCTATAGCATATCTCTTGGGACTTTACAGTTCATTGGTTTTTTGGTTTTGATTTTTACCTTCTGAAAAATCAACTTTTAATTTTAGAATGGTTTTAGATTTATAGAAAAATTACCAAGCCAATGGAGACAGTTTCATATACCCATATACCTCATACCCACTCTTAAATTAGTATGGTAGATTTGTCACAATTAATGAACCAATAATACATTGTTGTTAACTAAAGTTCATGTTATTCAGGTATCTTAGCTTTTAATCAAATGTCTTTTTTCTTTTCCAAGATCTCACTAGGATACCATATTACATTTAGTCATCATGTCTCCGTAGGTGTATCTTGGCCATGATAGCGTATAAGTTTATGTTTTCATTGCTTTTTGACAGTTTTAGGTGCACTGCACTATTGTATTATACAGCTTGTATGCATACACCACCGTTTGTTTATCCATTTACCTATTGAAGGACTTCTTGGTTGCTTCTAGTTTTTGCTGATGAATAAAGCTGTGATAAACATTTGCCTGCAGGTTTTTGTGTGAAGTGTTCAAATCAATTGGATAAATACCTAGGAATGTAATTGCTCAGTTGCACCGTAAGACTATATTTAACTTTTAAGAAACCACCAAACTGTCTTCTAAGTGGTTGTACCATTTTGCCTTTCCACTAGCAATGCATGAGGGTTCTTGTTACTCAGCATTTTCACTGATAATTGGTACTGTCATTTTAATGTAATTAATATAGGTGTGTAGTGATTAAATTAGTTAAATTTTGTTTAGAGATCATCCACATTCAATGGAAAAAATATCATGAATCAAAAACGTGGATTTATGACTGAATAGTTAGATGCTCTCCTTTATGTACTACTTTTTGTCACCACCAAAACTTGGCATTTATCACATTGTCTTCTAAAATACAGAGTAGTGTCTTGGTTATTTGCTTTAACTTTGGATTGAAGTTAACTGAGTTTTACTCTGGACTCTCCCACTTATCATATTTGAGACTGTGGGTAAATTATTAACTTTGCCTGACTCAGTTTCCTCACCTTTAAAACAGAGACAGTAAGGGAGCCTAACTGAGAAGGTTCTATGAATTTACTGAGCAACTGAGTGGAAAACATTTAGCACAATGCCTGGAACACAACAACCAGATGGTTATTATTGTTACTAGTGGGTTGCTGCTATTAGTATTACTACTACTACTATTACTCCTCCTCTCCTGAAGCTGTAGTAATATCTTGAAAACTATACACTTTCAGCCCTTCACTTCTGAGGTGCACTGATCCTTTTCATCCAACCATGCTTCCTAAGAATAGAATAGACACACTTGACGTTCATTACATTTCGTGCAGCAGGATTTTTTTTTTCTATTCCGAAGAACATGTTGGAATAGATATTTGCAAGGGTAACCTAGGTGTTACAACTCATTGGCTTCCTGTGATTTCTTGTATTACTAATAATCTCTTACATTTGCTCGGTGCTTTAGATTTCACAAAGTGCTAGCTTTACAGATATTATCTCACTTGCTTCTTGAGACAACTTTCTGAGGTAGGCAAAGCATGCTTATTAACCCTGATTTTGGTGAGGTGAGGTCCCTTGCCCAAAATTGCATAAAAGGTAAGGGCAGAGGCAGGATTTGAATCCAGGTTTTCTGA